>NW_022060308.1:241100-326385 GCF_007364275.1 Archocentrus centrarchus
TCTTTGGGTTGAACCTGGTAAAAAAAAAAGAAAGAAAAAAAATTCTGTTATTGTGTGCAAATAGAAATAATTTATGATTTCTAAGGAAAACTAGTATGTTTAGATTGAAATTCTCTTTAAAAAGCACTTGGGAAATTTTTGACAAAAACTTTAATTTCATGAGGGGGAACTAGTAATTTTATTCTCATCTCCATTTTCAGAACTTTTCAGAAAAGCTGCCTATTTTAATCAATGGAGTATAAAATGAATGAGTAAATATTTACCATTTAGTCTGAGAGATCACCAGAGAGCTGATTGGTTAGTAGGTGGTGATTTCATACCTTTTGATCTCTAACCTGAAACGCAAGCTCCTCTGGAATTGGTTAGGTTCAACCACCTTCATGATACAAAAAACCCAGAGTTAAGTTACCTGGATAAGATGAAATCCAGCTCTGTGCTACAGGCCTGAAGGGAGGAGGGGGCAAAGCAAAGTGTGCCTGCATGAGAGGAGCAGTGTTTGCACAAATGTGTTTACTCCTTGATGAAACGGAAGGAATGTACGGAACTTAGAGGAGAGCACTGATCCTATCAAGTAGCATCGATCAGATACCAATACCATGTTGGTATTGGTATCTGATCAATACTACTATTTGAATTGACCCACCCCTACTGTTTCGTGGCTTGGCCTGACAGAATGCCCATGTTAGGTGATAATTCAGAAAATCGACTGCCATATCTGAACTTTAAAATCAATCTTGAAGCACTGCTTGAGCAAGTTTAACAAGCATCTTACACAACAGCCTGAAGAGCACTGTTCTTAACACAAGGCTAACACTTATAACTAAAATAATTGTTCTGTCCTTTATGTGTTTTATGTTGAATGTTTTTTAAATTTTTTTTTCCTCCATATTTTCCCTTTGATGAAATTCTCTTATTTGGCCCAAGGGCTTTAAAGATTATGGACCTAGGGTGCGAAGCCCATGGTACAGAACTATGAAGGACAACACAATTTGCTGTTGATTCATTTCAAAGTCTCACACCTGTGGCTGTCAAGCTTTCAATTTGATGTCTTAAAGACCAAGGACAGATTGAAAAAAAATTCAGAACTACATTTATCCTTCAATCATTTTTCATAAGACATTGTTAAAGACCACAAATCACCTCAAAAGATTAAGAAAAGAAATCTGAGCTGAAAGCCAAATTGAAAGCAGTCGCATCTGTGCAAAACAAACAAAAAGGCGTTTTTGACATATACAGACATTACGCTAATCCAGCACGGACAAGTGGAGCCCTTTGAATCTGACTGAATCCATTTAGTGACGCTTAAGAGAGAACAATGTATCAGACTATTAAAATGAAAAAATGGTGAAAATACAGAAAAGAATGAAATGTGAATAAACATAAGCCTATGACAGCATGTGGCACAGTCTAAAACAAATTTGTGGTTAACTTGCTGCCCCTCTGCACCATTTGATCACCCCAGAGGATTCTGAGTGTCTTCAGCACACTCTTATCATCACACTATGCCCTGCCACAGTGTGACAGGTTAGAGACCCATGTTGCTACTCTCCGACAGGGCACATCAGCGTCTGTGGAGTGAAGTAGCATTGAAGCAGATGAAGCATAAATCCATGCACACATAGAGCTAACACACACAGACAGACATGTTGTATGTACGGAATGCAAATAAATGGGAACTGTGCGATTTAGCAGTTTCTTTTGTAGAGCGGTGTTAAACAACCTCGCTTACACATTAAATGTTTGAGACAGCGAGAGCGACAAAGAAAATAGCATTTTGAATTCATGTTTAGCTTAATCATTCAAAAATGTTTTATTTTGATGGGAAATTAATTTATTTGTAGGTCTTCCATTGCGAAGAAACGGACTCTAATAAGCCACATAGAGCAGATGCGGCACAACCAATCTTTACATCTTCTTAGCTTTTCTACCCAAAAGCAGTCCATTAGTTGATGATTCCTGGGACAAGAGGTGTTAATTCTTAGTGTTTCTTTTTATACAAGATTGTTAGCAACTTTCTAATTAAACACTGAAGTGCTATAGAATAAAATCATATGGCTAATCAACCATCACGGCTAACAATAACAATAGTTATGCAATCTTGCATCATTGTTGTAATTATAATTTCCTGTTCATAAATACTGAGCTGTACATCAGTATTACTGTGTTGAGAAATCAATGTTCCTTGATTATTTTTTCATTATATTTTATATTTCTTGCCGTTGTCCTGGCAGGTTTATGCACCTCTGCCAGCACTTCTATGATTCTTTGATTCTTTGTATCCTGTACAGAAGGGAAGCTGCAGGGAAGGCTGGTTTGTGTAGTGTACATTCATTTGCTTTAATTCACTTTAATTCAGTATTAGCGCACGCAGTTTAGAGGCCTTTACTTCTGATGGAGATATTGGTAGAAGACTGAATCAGATGTGGACATTGAAAGGTTTTTATTATTAGTTCTTTCAGGCAACAAAAACACAAGAGGCTTTTACTCTAAATAAAGCATGACCTTAGTGTTAGGTCTTTATTATTTCATAGATGGTAGTGCACAGTGTCAGCATGCATTTGGCTTTTCCATTTCCTCTCCCTTTCTCATCATCTCAATTTCAGCCTCAGGAGAGTTATTCTGAGAAACAGCTAAGCAAAGAACAAATTCTCTCTCGTTGTTACTGTTGACTTATTCAATTATTCGACCAGGTGGCAAATGGACACAATCTCCACAAATAGAACCCTCAGCTCTGAATGATTAATCGTGAAAAGCCTGGTGGAGAGTGCTACCTGCAAGAGCTCTTGGCTGTTTTTGTATCACCCTCACGAACGTCTTGGCTGCTGTTGAGATAAAACAGATATATGCGAAGAAATAAAAATGAGGATAAATAATGCTCACCATTTTTACTCACACACACAGTACAAATATCACTAATGCTGCTAATGTGTCTTTAATAATTTAGCGTATTTTAAATGCCTCATTTAATAAGTGTCACCTATGTCACTGCACTGTACATGCTACAGAAAATACTGATCATAACAATCCATGATCATACAGTACCACTCCTGAAGGGCCAAAATTGCAGTGCCGCAAGCTGCCAATGTGTCAGTTCCCAAAGGTTCCAGCGGAAGTAAACATTTACATACATGGATAAAAAACAGTTTTGCTGTCACAATTCAGCAAGAAATGCAGGACTCACCGGCAAATCAGGAAAACTTAAAACTGGCCTTTTTAATAAAGTAGGAAGCCAAAGTTCACAAATGATAATAAACCTTTTAAGAAGTCTGTCTTCAAGTTTTGATGAGTGAGGGTACACACTCAAATAGTGTATAGATGCACTTGCTAGCATTAGCTGTTACTGTAACTTGGCATTGTGCACTCTAATCCAAGCATGGCCACTTGCGGCTTTATAAAATGAACATGGCTGTAGCTAAAATGTCAACTCTCACACTATAAAAAGGGACTTCATAAATCATCTTTAACTGACAGTTTACACATGTATACACATAAATGAATTCAAAGTGTGTACAGTTCTCATATTCACTACAGCCTCACAGAAAGAAGGTTCTGAGTTTGAGCATGCCAGCTAGCTGGGCCCTTTCTCTGTGGAGTTTGCATGTTCTCCCTATACTTGTATGGGTTCTTCCATAGCCCAAAAGTATCCATACAGGATACTGGAGAGCAGTAACTGCCATCAAAGAATGGAAAGATGCTGATTACAAATAATAAAAGAAAATATTATAAATATTATAAAAATTATGTCTAAACTTCCTAAAAAACTTTGTGATTAAAAAAAGGATCAAAAAGAAAATAATTTTAAAAAACAGCTAGATGAATAACCAACTCATGTAACAAGGAAAATTAGGATGCACATAAAATAATTTTTATTATTAGTAGTAGTAGAGGACTGCAAAATAGTCACACATTCAGTGAAAATAACTAGCAGCCTAAGATAATTCATTGCATATTGGATTTATTTTTTTCCCATTACTTTTTCATTTCTCCTTCAGAAAATCACAGTGTCTTTACTCTTGTATGCACGATCTGAAGTATGCATGAGATGTGCACATTCTTAATGTGTATTCTTCCTCTCTAAACGCATTAACTTTGTGTATCAGTGTGTGGGTAACAGCATATGCATGGATTTTTTTTTTTGGGCGCATATTTTTACACATTTGTCCCCTGGTGTTGAGTTTGCATAGTGTTCAAATTCACTTCCAAACATAAAAGCAGACAAATGTGTGAGTGTTTTTTGTTGTTGTTGTTTTAATGCTGTGACAAATCCTCTACGCTCTTGCTCTGAGGTTGTGTAGTGAAAACTGGCTCTGGCACATGGAGTGGTGCAGGGGCATCAACCTGCTCCACTGCCCCCTACAGTGCTGGGTTGAAGTATTCCAATGAGTCAGCCAGAGCAGTGAGTGGAACCAGTGGCAGTGTGATTAGTCTGGCTGGGGGGTAAATGAAAACCATTATCAAGGTTTTTCTCTCTGCCCAATCCTAATGCAAAGCACAGGAGAGAGGTGATTTGAATTGTTAAAGCTGCACCGGCGATGCTTTTTTGGCACTGGACAAGCTCGATCAGAGGCTGGGCTTTTCTTGCGTGCTGATTTTGTTTTGTTTTGTCATGTCTCTTGAAATGAGCATCATTATTAACTGTGACACTCTCAATGGGCTAATGCACTGCTGCTTGGGTCCTGCAGTGCAGCCATCTTGTAATTTTGGAATAAAATGCGATGAAGACAAGCCATTTTAATTTAGAACAACAATGAACGAGAAGTAAATAGACAGAAGTTATTCTAAATACCTTAGAATGCCAAGATAATGTTGTACTTTATTTTTTGCAGATTTTCATTAAATAAATTATAAGCATCTTGCTGAGAAAGCATTGTCCACACTGCATGTTATACTTTATCATACTGTTCTCGCTTAAGAAATAACAATGCCAGAACTCCTGCTATCAGCATTTACTGAGCCACATATGTGCTTTAATCCCTTAATATGGATCAGTTGCAGTTGTGATCTCAAATGGTTTAGCTTAGTGTGAGCTGTGGCTTAGACTGGTTTGAGTCTGTAACTCTGGTTCATAACAACATACAAGCAAGACAATGAGGGCAAATCTGAGCTGAGCTGACATCAAAGTTTTCTCATCATTCCAATATAGAAAATTAATCAATATGAGGGCACAAGATATACTTTTAACAGTGAACTGAAGTAAAACAGATCATACTGTATGCTTACTGAACACTGATCAGATGTGAATTTGCAGAAGGTGAATACTTGTACCATATTCTTGGTCTCATTATGGCAAAAATGCTTGCAAAGGAGATAATCTCATGTTTTATTTGTGGGGTTTAACAGGTCATTTCTCAAAGCATTCATTAATTATTTGAACTCTTAAAGAGCCAAAGCCACTAGCCTTCTTCATTTAAACAATGGCGAAGAACAAAGATATAAAAAAAGATCCCAGCAGGAACATTTATCAGACTATCATTTTTTAATTATTCTGCTCTGTTGTGTATATTCACTAAGGCCTTGTTCACATCTGTTTTGGAATATCCAGACTGTATCCACAAATTTATAGCACCTGAAAAGCAAACACAAACACACACACACGCACACACACACACGCATGCGCACGCACGCACGCACGCACACAGAAAATGTGATCTTTATGAAGCAGATCCACGCCACATTTGGGAATGGTTTGAAATTTGAGTCCAAATGGGAATCTCTGTCTGGATGCTCAAATCAGATTCCAAAGTTTCTTTTACTTCAACAAAACAGAGACCATATCAAATATAAATGTTGGAAATGCTGAACAGAATCCATGCTGATACCAGCAGCATGTTATTGAGCCCAACATGAAGAGCAGCAGCCATTCTACAGAAGCTGAACAGGTTGGTTGCCGCACCCCAGCTTGACAGTGCGACTGCTTCGTCTTGTGCCTGTGCTTTAGAAAAACTAACACCCACAGGGTTAAAGCAGTAACACATGCAGATAGGCTGGACACACAAGTTCAGTCTGATCACGTGTCACAGTGGACAGTAAGTCTTATAGATCTGTTTATGGAAGAAAAAATAATCTGATTTACCACACTGCTTAACCCATCTGTGTGTGACAGCTACCGAGCTAAACCGCTGTGGCTCCCATGCCTGTGTAGGTCCACACCGCTGGTTTTACTGCTGCTACTCCAGCTCAAGGAGAGAGGAAGCACTAGAAAACACAGAACTTGACCTAATGTTCTGTTTTAATTACTACAGTTATAGCCAATATTACTTTCCTTCTGTGGTGTTCAAGGTCTCATTCAATAATGTGCAATGATTTTAAGTCTGTGACGTACTCAGACACGTCCTCCACGCTGAAGCCAAGTGAAAGTGTGTCAGTTATGTAATGTTGCTGGCAATATGAGTATCAATAGACTGTTTCCTGTCTATTTTTGCTGACAGCTGTTAAAAATAGTCTCTATACTAAACTCTGCATACCGCCCCACTGAAGTGTGGCTCGAGCTAGTCACGTCATGCAGGCTTTGTAGCTGCTCCAACCTGTTAACACGGGTCCCAAAGTGAAAAAGAAAGATGTTCTGTGACTGTCACGCACAACTAAGGTAGGAAGTGCGGCCTACAGCATTACTCTTCTGTCATAATCAGCTCCTTTTTCTACTTGCCCTGCTTCCTCACTCAACTGCTTGGGCTCAGCTCATTAGCTCTCCCGTGCTTGTATTTTTCCACAGTCACTCTTTGCTTGATTGTCCTTGTGTGTCAGCCATTGCAGGATTCCAGCAACACTTATTTTGCCTGCCTGCATTTTGCTTCTGATCAGTTTTGTATATTTTTTGGTCACCAATCTCAGCCTTTACCTCAGCTGCCTGCCCGATGTGTAGCAGTCTTGTGCTTACTTTTATGGGGTTTTTTGTTTGTCTGTTTGCTTGCTTGTTTTTTGTATATATATTTATATATATATTTCTGCCAGTGTGTCATGCTTTAGGGTCAGTCATTTGTAAGCTGCCAACATACAAATCTGATGTTGAGAAAATACTGAGAAAATCAATTTTCACATATAGTATATGTGCGTGAAATGTATTTGTAGTAAACTGCTCTGTAAAAGTTTTAGTCTATGTACCAAATAATATGTGGCTTATGTGTAGACAACTGTGTAATTCTCTTTTAATGAACAGTGAAGCATAGTGTTTTGTGGAAAGCTTAATTGTCTAAAAGGGACTATTTAAAATGATGAAAGGGACTAATCCTAAAGATGACACACTTGCACAGGAGAACAAAAGCTTGCACGAGAAAACCTTTCTTTGGCAAAAACGATAAGGAATAATTTAGGCTCTACGCAAGAAAGCTCATTGTTAGCAAGAGGGTTAGTACACAAAACAGTGACAATGTGTTGTGAACAGTGCAAAATGGCAGAAACACTGGGGCTCACTGCTTTCAGCAAATTCCTGCTGGCTTGCTAGTGAATGACTGCATCTGTTTAATTGTCAGGAAGTAAGGTCCCGCTCTGTGCCTCTTTCAGCCTTTCCCTTATTTTTACCTGCTCATATCCTTTGTTTTCTCTAGTCTCCCAATTTCATGGCTGGGCATTCTCCCATGTATAATTCATGAGTGACATACTTGTTTTACACACCACGTACCAACAGCCATGTTGTGGCGCCCTGAGGGGGTCTCAGCTATGCCAGCCTGTAATCTGCTTACGCACAGAGCAACTAGCTCGCAGCTCTCCTCGCCAATTACACTCAATTCATGGAATGGCCCTTTCCCTGACACAAGGTTGGTTGTGATCATCATGTCCTTCAAAGAGGCATACACAGAGAGTAGCAACATGGCATACATGTTTATGTCTGACAGGGAGGTAATTGGTTGAGTGCTCAGTGTTGGGGCACAAACAGATAAAAGCACCTCTCTAAATTTGACAGTTGCTCTACTCAATGCAAGGTCAGAAGGCCTAGGTAACATCAACGCGCAGTGACAATAGAGCTCATTCACCAAGTTAACGACTGAAATCTATGCAGCTAACAGCAATTCGCCAAGAGTGCTCACAATTCATTTTGCACAAACAAAATGATTCTAAGCTGTGTGCACCAAGCCTGCACAACATAAGCACACACCCTAGACAGTGCAGGTAAATGGGGTAGAATGTAGTGCTACGTGTTGGGTAATGAGTGCTGATTGTTTGTGAGGGGCTGTAGTAAGGCTGATTTCCCAGCTGAGGAATGGGGGCTTTGTACACATCACAGGGCTGTCAGAAAAAGACAGAAAATGGGCCCATAGCTTCACAGCTCTTCAGAAATAGACAGCCAGAACCACTTCACTATTTAGCTTCAGACAGCAGACACAGGCAAAGTGATGGTGTGAGCATTTTTAAACATTTTTTGATGCAGTTCTAGTCTATTTGCATGGAAATGCATCCTTTTTATTACATATCCGGTGTGGTTGTTTGTATGACACAGACAGGCAGCGGAAAGATTCATTTTCACAATAAAGACATCTTCCACTTTGAGTCTAAAATTCTGCCTTTAAATGTTTAGAACACTTAGCTCACTGTAAAGCTGATTTCTTTGTCTTTACATTCAGTCTGCCAAAATTACATTAACATTGTGTCAGGATCATAATTATTTTGGTTACCGACCACATAAAATTAATGGCTTTGGTTTGCATGCATTAAATTAGAGCCTTGACTTTTATCAGTTTTTCAACAGAGATATCCTTACTTGATGACACATAGTCAATAATTCATTGATCTTGGTGTGTTTTATTCATAAGTCCTACTGTGTAGAGAGCATAATTAAGTAGACTTTTGGCAACCTTTGACTATCACTCTATGGATGACCCCTTCTGGATATGTGACGAGCGCAGCAGCTTGTTGTGTTTAACCCCTTAACTGGCAGCAAAAAAAATCACCTGACAAAAACTACATAACGCCTTCTGGTTATTATTGGCTCTGAAAAACCCATTTCATAGCCTATTAATCGGCTGCGTCTGGTCCGCGGGCCGAATGAAGTGCATTTATATGGCAGGCTAGACCCGCCCATTTTGACTGACACCTCATTCGGCCAATAATGTTAAGAAATGGGTTTCCCAGAGCCAATAATACTCAGAGGGCGTCACGTAGCTTTGTCAGGTGATTTGGTGCAGCCAGTTACATGATTGGCCGAATGACGTGTCAATAAAAATGGGAGGGTCTAAGCCTGCCATATAAAAGGGACTACAAACGGCCCGTCACCGGGCCCTTGCCAGTTAAGGGCTACGCTATCTATACAGATAACCTGAAAGAAGCCATGAGTACAAAAGAGTTACAGGCTAAATATACACCAGTTGCTTCTTTAGGTGTGTGTGTTCAAGTGTTAGATGCAAATATTTAATCAGCTGATCACCTGATAGGAACCCAGTGCATTTAGGCACGTAGAGAAGGTCAAGACAAGCTGCTGAAGTTCAAACCGAGCATCAGAATGAGGAAGGCAGATGATTTGAGTGACTCTGAATGTGGCATGATTGTTGGTGCCAGACAGGCTTGTCTGAGTATTTCAGAAACTGCTGATCTACTGGGATTTTCTGACACAACCATCTCTAGAGTATCCAGTGCAGTTCTCTGTGTAAAAATGCCTTGTTGATGCCAAAAGTCAGAGGATACTGGTCAGACTGCCTGAAGCTCATAGAAATGCAACAGTAATTCAAATAACCACTTGCTACAACCAGGGGATGCAAAAGAGCATCTCTGAACACACAACATACAAATCTTGAAACAGATCAGCCGCAGCAGCAGAAGACCACACCAGGTGCCACTCCTGTCAACAGGAAACTAATGCTATAGCTCACATGGACTCACCAAAATTTGTCAACAGAATACTGGAAAAGGTTGACTGGTCTGATGAGTCTTGATTTCTGCAGCATTCAGATGGTAGGATCAGAAATTGGAGTAAACAAGATGAAAGTATAGATCCATCTTGTCTTCTGTCAACAGTTCAGGCTGCTGGTGGAGGTGTAACGGTGTGAGGGAGATTTTCTTGGCACATGTTGGCCCTTTAGAACCAACTGAGCATTGGTTAAATGCCACAGCCTATTTGAGTGTTGTTGCTGATCCTTTATGAAAACAGTGTACTATGCTTCTAATGACTGCTTCTAGCAGGATAATGCACCAAATCACCAAGCTGGCATCTTAGTCATCTTAAACTGGTTTCTGTCACAGTCGGCTGTGTGGCAGGCAGAAGATGGACCCAAGATACAGGACTCAGAGCACGAGATCAAAATCTAATAACTTTCACAAGTACGTACAGACTCAAGCCAGGAACAGGTAGTGAGAAACTGTAACTCCACTTGGAGACACACAATGAGGAGGGACACAGCCATGAAGGAGTGCACGACAAAGAACCAGGGGAAACCTGAGAGAATAAATACACACCGGACAACAAGGGAACAGGTGGGGGAGCAGCAGAAACTAATCACAGATAAGGGAAGTCGAACAAAACCCAAAGCTCACAAGGCAAGAAACTATCAAAGTAAGACCGGAAGAAACTAACACTGAGACCGGGACCGAGATAAAAAACTTGACACCAAGATAGAAAAGTAAACTCACACAGAGCCAAAACAGAAATCACGCATAAGACACCACAGAGATGAGAAAAGGTTAGAAAAAGAGCTACCATCATTAAACAAGGAACCAAGATAAATTAACAAGTACAAAGAATTATTATATTCAAAGAGCAAAATAAAGAGCAAAAAATGAACAAAAATCATATTTCAAATAAAAAAAACTTAAACTCAGTGACCCAGAGACCATAACAGTTTCTTGAACATGACAATGACATCACTGTACTCAAATGACCTCCACAGTCATCAGATCTCAATCCAAAAGAGCACCTTTGACAACTGTCAGTTGAGTGTAGAGTCAAATATGTTCTTTATAACTTTGTATCTGTTTAGCATCTCTTTTTGAAGAGACTTTTAGACTGTAAATTAAGGTAACAATGTAAAAAAGCATCACTTAGGAAGTGAAGGCATTTCAGCTGCAAAACTCAAACCTTTTGTCAGCAGACTTTGGCTGGGACCTGAAGTGTTAATTCATTATTATCCGTCTTAAATTGGATTGTCAGCATCTTTCTAATTATAGAGGAAATGTTTAATGACTTTATCCACCTAATCAACCATTACAGCAAACAATAAGAAAATATGTCCTTGCATCATTGTTGTAATTAAAATTTCCTGTTTGTAAATCCTGAGTAGTACATCCATACAGTAATCCTAAAATCACAGATAATTGAGTCGCATCAGAAAGAAGAAAACCCCCACATTGGTGTAGGAAAATTAGCACGCTCTGGTAATTTAAGCATTTTCTTGAACATTTCCTCCTCTTTTCCTGGTTGTTTTAGGCACCACACTTTGATAGAGACTGTCTGTATGAGACATACAGACAGTCTCTATCAAAGTCTGATTCTTGTTGTTTATTTCTTTTGATCAAACAAAATCAAAGACTAATCCACTCAACAACAGTAAAGTCAATAACAGTGAAACCATATGTATGTTGTTGTTGTTTTTTTTTGTTTGTTTTTTAATGATCTAATCAGTTGAAGTAGAATGTGAATGTGAATAGTGTGTCTGATTGGATATGGATGTGTTTGACCAAGCTCTGAACAATTTTGCAGCACTCAGCTGAAAGTGGGTCAAAGCATTATAAAAAGAACTCTAAATCTAAACATAGATTTAATCGTGCCCAAAGAATGTAAAGTGATTTAAAGTAAAATAGGTTTCTGCAATAACTTTTGTAGTAAATTGGACTAGAGTAGCTTTGCCTAAAACAGGACTGACTAAAAATTAGATAGATTTGCAAAAAAGGCTACTTGTGTTCAGTGTCAATGGCAGTGATTATCCATCAGAAGGAGATGTGATACTACAAGTAACTACAACTAAAGGACTTTTCAAGTTAAATTAATGCAATCAAAAGGAAAGAGGCTTTACAAAAAATGCATACAAGCGCAAGTTAGGGGTTAAAATACAGCAAGTTCTAAATGTAAATGCCAGCTGACTAAATGATGTTAAATTATAAGTCATTTAGTGAGATTGCATTGATGAGTGAAATGACATTACCCAACATGTTTGGCTGCTGCTGCAAAAAAAAAATCAATCACTCTCAGCATGATTAGCATTTGAAGGTTTTTGTTTTTGCAGGAATTCCTGCTGCATTTCACGAAGGTACATGCATTGTTTGTCAAAGAACTTTGGTAGAGCAAACAGGGTGAAGAGGTGAGCAATGACAAAGGAATAGAACCTCATTCATGTCTGAAGATTACACTGTATTAAATGGCTTTCAGATTTCCAATCAGGGGAGGAACGTGCCAGTTATATTAAGTCGCAAAGCAAATCTTCAATTATAGAGAGTAGAGTATAATCATCCCCCTTGTTCCATCAGAGGTTCCATCATGGTGGAACACTTCAAGTGAGCCTAACCCGTTATAAACATGACTGGGTACAAAGAGATCATCCCAGAAAGGCTGAGAGCTTGAAAAGAAGGCAGCTGGACTTCTTTAGGTTGTGTCAGTTACCCTCTTGTTAAGACTACCATGACCTGGATGACCGAGAACCAACAGAGTGTGTGGCACTCTAATGCAGATCTGTGAAGGTCCCATTAATGCTAAATGATATGTGAAGTTCTTGGAACTGCTTATCAACAAGATTTTTTTTTTTTTTCAGAGAAGCTCAAGTGCTGTGTCAGTAAGACAAGTCAAACCACATTCTGCATGTATGTATGTATCAAAATGACTCTGCCGTGAATGAGTCAAGGTGCTAGACTAAATTTCCCTTCTTGTGGTCCAAATCTGTTACTCACTGCATGCATTTGGTGCATTGCAAAACAAAATATATTAAATAAATATATACATAAATAAAAAGAAGCTCTCATAGAGCTGGGCATCTAAAATTATATCTCAAACCAGAGTAGGAAAAATATTTGCTTCTTGAAACTGAGAAATTGTACATTTCCCAAAAGCAACCAAAGCGTTAAAGCAGAGGTGAAATATATTTTGCATCTAAACAGTTTCATCAGTTTCACAATGATAGGGTCTCTTTTGTTGATTCTATTTAAATATAAGGTTCATTTTTAAAATAACTGCAGCCTCTTATACAGGTGCTGGTCATAAAATTAGAATATCATGCAAAAGTTGATTTATTTCAGTAATTCCATTCAAAAAGTGAAACTTGTGTATTATATTCATTCATTACACACAGACTGATATATTTCAAATGTTTGTTTCTTTTAATTTTTATGATTCTCAGAAAAGACCAATACAAAAAAAGGATTTTTAGAAATGTTGGCCAACTGAAAAGTAGGAACATGAAAAGTATGAGCATGTACAGCACTCAATACTTAGTTGGGGCTCCTTTTGCCTGGATTACTGCAGCAGTGCGGCGCGGCATGGAGTCGATCAGTCTGTGGAACTACTCAGGTGTTATGAGAGCCCAGGTTGCTCTGATAGTGGCCTTCAGCTCTTCTGAATTGTTGGGTCTGGCGTATCACATCTTCCTCTTCACAACAATAGATTTTCTATGGGGTTAAGGTCAGGCGAGTTTGCTGGCAAATTAAGAACAGTGATACCCATGGTCCTTAAATCAGGTACTGGTAGCTTTGGCACTGTGTGCAGGTGCCAAGTCCTTTGGAAAATGAAATCTGCATCTCCATAAAGTTGGTCAGCAGCAGGAAGCATGAAGTGCTCTAAAACTTCCTGGTAGATGGCTGCGTTGACCTTGGACCTCAGAAAACACAGTGGACCAACACCAGCAGATGACATGGCACCCCAAACCATCACTGACTGTAGAAACTTTACACTGGACCTCCGCCAACATGGACTCTGTGCCTCTCCTCTCTTCCTCCAGACGCTGGGACCTTGATTTCCAAAGGAAACGCAAAATTGACTTTGATCAGAGAACATAACTTTGGAGCACTCAGCAGCAGTCCAGTCCTTTTTGTCTTTAGCCCAGGCGAGACTCTTCTGACTCCATCTCTTGTTCAAGAGTGGCTCGACACGAGGACTGCGACAGCTGAAACCCATGTCTGCATACGTCTGTGCGTGATGGTACTTGAAGCACTGACTCCAGCTGCAGTCCACTCTTGGTGAATCTCCCCCACATTTTTGAATGGCTTTTGTTTCACAATCCTCTCCAGGGTGCAGTTATCCCTATTGCTTGTACACTTTTTTCTACCACATCTTTTCCTTCCCTTTGCTTCTCTATTAATGTGCTTGGACACAGAGCTCTGTGAACGGCCAGCCTCTTTAGCAATGACCTTTTGTGTCTTGCCTTCCTTGTGCAAAGGTGTCAATGATCATCTTTTGGACAACTGTCTAGTCAGCAGTCTTCCCCATGATTGCTTAGCCTACAGAACTAGACTGAGAGTCCATTTAAAGCCCTTTGCAGGTGTTCTGAGTTAATTAGCTGATTAGAGTGTGGCACCAGGTGTCTTCAGTATTAAACCTTTTCACAATATTCTAATTTCCTGAGATACTGAATTCGGGGTTTTCATTAGTTGTCAGTTATAATCATAAAAATTAAAAGAAACAAACATTTGAAATATATCAGTCTGTGTGTAATGAATGAATATAATACACAAGTTTCACTTTTTGAATGGAATTACTGAAATAAATCAACTTTTTCATGATATTCTAATTTTATGACCAGCACCTGTATGTGTTTTACACAGTGTTGTTTACAAACTTTTCTTTTTAATCAACATATAATTTTCTCTTTTGGTTTCAACTAACCAAATAAGAAAATCCACCTTTTTTGAATTCTGCTGTGTGGACTCAAAAGTGCTATAATAACATCACAGTTTTAAGCACAGTATTAAAGTGCTTCAAATCTTCTTTTTTTTTCCAAGGGTGGCATCTGTCTCAGGCTGATACACTAGAATGAGAAGCGCTATCCCATGCAGTGTTTGTGCCTGCTGTGAAGAGCCTCCCATGGGCCCCGTGACATGAAACGGTTTGTGTTTGTGCGCGTTTGTGCGAGATGGTGATGTGGTGGTCATGGGGGAAGGTTTACATGTGTGCACGTGGAGCTTTGAAAAGTGGGGAAAAAACAGCATACCAAAATCAACAACCTATTAAAAAAACATGGTGGGGGATCAAAAAGTTTGCCACAACATTACCATTGGCACTTTTAAATTTCACTGTATTCCACTGAATGAATATTTAAATAGATTTTCCAAAGTATATCCCAAGCCAAATGAATTAAAATTACAGTTCTCCAGGGGGGATATGGGCACTGAGCATCCACAGATCATATTCCGTATAAAACATCCAATGCAGAAAATGTTTAGCATGTGTTGATTAAATCTGTAAAGGTGAACATTAAAGGGGCAGTTATCTTTCTGTAACAGTGAATCTCAGAGGCTATAAGAATTCAGCTTTGATTACAATGGCTGGTATTTATTTTGTTGTTGAGGCTACAGACAATCTATTAAAATGAGACACAATAAAATACATTGTATTTTTACATCTTCCACAGAAAGACAAAATCTTAGCCAGGTTGCTCCTTTGCTTTATTCAGACTGCAAACTTAAAACAACTCTTCAGGACACAGTTAGATCAGATCTAATTTATGCCAGCTCATTTGTATGAGTTGCTGTGGTAATGAAGTAGACATCATTAACTTTGCTTATGACACAACTTTTCAACCTGCCTTTCCTTCCAGCCGACCACCCAAATTGCCAGTAATTATCATTTATTGCAGTATCTGACCACAGCTGCTTGTTCTCTATATTGTCCTCCATCGTGTCTTGCTGGTGTCAGCATGGATTCTGCTCGGCACATCCATTACTCTGGATTTTAGTCATAATTATATTGTTGCTCTGCAAGTGACGTAAAAGGCACTTTCACATTAGCAGCCAGAGTGTCTGCTCAATTTCTCTGTCCTTTTGTTTTTTGTTGTTGTTGCAAAAGGCCCATTCCCCTTCTATATACATATCAAGTCTTTTTTTTTCCTTGCCTTTGCTGCATCCTGTAAACAAACTGTATTTACTTCAGTTCATGAGAGAAAGTTGCCAGAGTAATTAGTATGCCTTTAGTTATTTCCAGTTACACGGGTCTGACCATTTATTATTTCTGCTGCTATATAATCCTTGCTTTTGCTTGACATATTATGCTCAAAATCAAGGAAAACTGGATTTCATTTTAGTCAGTCACACTGTGATCTTTGTCCTTTTTAAAGTTTATGCCATGAGTCAAACTGCCCTCTGGGATATGACTATGCCAGACAAGACTGGCCCTGACCTTTGTCTTCATGTGCCTCTCAAAAATATCAGTGATCTGCATTCGTTAAGAGTAATTTTCCGTATGGCATCAACAGCAAGCTGACAGACTGTTGCATGCCCCTGACTACCGGGCCACCTTTTACGTTTATTTTGATCCGTGGCTTAGTACCTTCCTCTGACCTAGAATTGGCTGGCTGGTATCTGACCTTGGCTCTGTGCCTGTCCACGGTGTCTAATCATCCTTTGCTGTGGATTGGCTTCCCTCTCTCTCCGCCTCCCTTTCTCCCCATTGATTTTGGTCATTTTATACCTGAACATAGTCATTAATCTGATTATGACTATGTCTGGGTCCAGTTCATTAGTCTGGCCCAGCTGTAATACAGGCAGATGCCTGCTGGGCCATAAGGCTTCATCACAAAACCAGTGAGCCCTGAAGAACACACCACATAGGACAGCATGATGCATACATACATAGATAAACACAGGTGTAGAATTGGAGCTTTCTCCTATATTTTGGCAAAGGGGAAAACTCCAGAAAGAAATATAAAGGCCAGAATAGGTTTACCTCTCAAGTTTTCACAGTGGCTGTATTAAATCTTCTCACAACAATGGGACTATAGTAAAGTTTTGGTTGCAATTTTTAAAAAGCAACTCAGTTATTACTGAAAATTATAAGTTCCTATTCTTCAGTAGCACTAGCATAAACACAACTTTAACTTTTGTGTTTATGGAGATTAAATGGAGTGCAGCAGTAGCACTAGTACACCTGCCCCTCAAAACCCCTGGGTGCAAAAACTTCAATGAAGCTACACATAGACAGGATGATTCACTGATTATCTGTGAAGGGTGGTAATTTACTCTGCAACAAATTATAATATACCCACAAGGTAAGTGTTACCGCAAAAGCTGATGTGATATACATTTTCATAATTATAGACTTCAATTTAACTAACTTTTTTTTTTTTTTTGCCTTCAGCGCCTTAGAAAGCATGTTCAATTCTGAATATTGTTATACTTTGGTTGCTGAAATATCTCCTCTATTCCAAATGACAGATATATGGATGATAAATAAAATGACCTGTAGCCCTACCAAGGAAATGAACCCACCGCTAGAATATTCCATCACTGCCTCCTTAAATGTTCTCTCCATCCTCCAACATCCTCTCTAAATTGGATTAGTATTGCAGGACAATGATGCTAATGTCATTCATTACATTTTCACGTCAGTAATTTTACTGAAAGATCTGGACAGCATACGCAGTATATATTGCTTTGCTACTCCAATAAATTACTGGGAGGTTAAATAATTTCTGAGAGATTTTATGTCTACAGAGCAAAGTATTTCATTTTAACACTGATCTGGATGGCACAGTTGTGAAATTTCACGCCATGCAGAATGAAACAAAAAAGCAGAACTCAACTGAAAGGGCACAGTACTGCTCATGGGCAGTGTACATCATCCACATACCGTACCAGAGTTATCTTTTCGTTTTAGCTTTGCAAGACAAAGGTTATTTATTTTGTAAACACTTCAGACTCGATCACTGACAGGCTAACATTAGCAGTGCGGAGCAACTGAACTCCAGTATTAACAAACAAGACCAGCTGTCTATACAGTCTGTTCCATTACAAAAGGGCCAGCTGCAATGTCTTGGATATTTACAGCAGGAAGACTGTTCATTGCTAGAGGTATACTTACAAAGTACTGTACTCTGATGCTTATCCTAAGGTGCAGTGCAGTAGTTCTCTTCTTATAGTTCACTGCATATATGCTATGCACTGAAGGTTTAAAAAGTTTACAGATGTAGATGAGTGTCCCCAATTCAGCATCTGACCAAATGTGAAACATTGCTACGATCTCTTCTTCTGTTCCTGAATTATGCTATCAATGGTTTTAAAAAGCGTTTTTGGAAAACATCATGACATCACAGTGAAAGTGAACTTTAACCTTTTGGAAATACAGTGTAACAATTTCATCATTTATGTGAACTTAACATAATAATGAGGGTGGAAAATAGAACAAAGGAGGGAAATAAAAACACTGAAAATTACATTATGCCTTATAAACAAGACGGGAAGTAAACTGAAAAAAAGCAATTAGGAATGAGCTCACATGGATAGCAGTGAGACACTAACTGGGAGTGTGCAGGTAGCATATGAAGAAGTTAGACACATGAACAAAAACAAGAATTAAGAATTCCAACAATACATCAGAACTATAAGGAAAAATAAAATATGGTGTTTAGGTTTAGCCTATTCTGATTGAGACAATTCTTTCATTCACAGCCATAACAGTGTTAAATGGTTTGGGAAAAAAGTGAATATATATCTAAAATTAGAAAATAGGTTTAATTTTTGCACATTCAATGTAAGGTCAACGAGTATAAGGCATCAGTAATCTCTGTTTTAGGAACATGTCTCCATAAAAATTCCTATAGAACAATTGCATGACTTTAAAGTTGCTTGCAGGCAGTGGAGAAAAAGAAATTAAGCTCTCTTTTGAAAATCTTTATCTTTCACTGATACTCTAACATCTGTACATGAAGCTCTACAAAATTTCTGCTTTACTTTTTTTTTAAACTGAAAATTTGAAAGAATGATTTTTTGACAACTGATAGTTTGCCCGCATCTAAGATCATAAACAATTTTCTTGTTATTAGGGCAGAAGAACATATGACTGTGGAGTTGCTGACAGTACATATTGTAGGTCCTCAGAAATACAGATGTAGTTGCCTCAGGAGAAGAAAAGCTAGCTGGAAAAAGAGGGAGGAGTTCAATGGGTTAGACCCATTAGCTGAAGAGACCAGAGGGCAATGAGAGGGACAATGGTTGGACTTACAGCTGGGATAAAAGTCAGACAGAGATACTTCTCTGGGCTAAGCTCCTGAGAATAATATGAAACTGTGAATGATTACAATTTTCAAAGGAATTCATATTTAACATATGAACAATACAGTTGGCATTTGTTTTTTCTGTGTTCAAGTATTAACACAGAAAGTGATTTGCATGTCAACTGGACATCTTAAGAAATGAATGACGCTCTGCAACTTCTAGCCATGATAGGCAAAATAGCTTCTGACAACTGGAAGTGGGGGCAGGTCCCTAGTTAAACTTTTCTCAAATTCCAGGTGATTGATTGAGCAACTACTGCTGAGTTGACATTTGACAAGGTGGTAAATGCACAAAAGGGTTACCTAGACAACCAGAGCCTGCAATGTCTACTAGCAATCAGCGAATCACTTTCCTGTATGGACACTCCATTGCGGTACCTTTAGGTTCCTGCTCCTACTCTGTTTTGTAAACTTTGTCTAATAATTTTTTTGCACTGTAATTCAAAAATTTTATGTATTTTCTTCTGCAATTTCCTAAAAAAAAAAAAAACAGTGGCCTGACTCTTATCTTGGTCTTACTCTTTGAATCTAAAATGAAGGTAGCCCATAAATTGGCCATTGTGGTCAAATGATGGACCATTTTCAATCAATAGAACACTGCACCCTTGCAACAGCGTTTTCATTTGACATTTTAAAAGGACGTGTTTGCTGGGTGGGCAATGGCATGGTGGCTATTGTTTCTTTTGTGGTCCTCAGATTGTTTATCGACTAGGTGAGCATGCACCACCAGCCTTTTGTCAGTGTTTGAGTCCTCCGGAGAAAACTGGAAAAACCAGTTCATCTGCTCATCAATACATAGTTGTATCAGAAAAAGACATGGTCAGACAACTTTTGACCAGTAAAGAACACTGCAAGCACAAAAAAGAGAAGAAACAGCAGTTGGACCTCCGAGGAAGCAACATATTTTCTCACAGTCAACCTGATGCAAGCACAGAGAAAACCACTGTAAGAACCTTGAGTCCCATATCTGACAGTCCACAAAAGATGAGAGGAGTTCTATTCACACGTTGAGTATTCATGCACTTGCCCACTATTTTTGCAAGATGTAACCAAGCCTGAAAATGATGTACTGTAGGATACCTGAAATTTCTGAAATACAATACATTATCTCACACTTCTGCCAAGTTACTGTACTCTCTATTTCCTCATTCTCCTCAGTAGTATAAGGTAGATGCTGCTAGTCAAACATGAAGGAAATGATTAAAAGAAAAAAGGTTCCAAATATGCACCCACTCAGGTAATTACAAATTAGTCAGTATTTGCATAAATAAAGCACTGCATCAATTATAAAAACATACCTCCTACTATGACTATTCTTTATGCATCTCTTATGAACTGTGTTCATTTTGCATTCCGTGCTGCATTAGGCAACTTAAAATTAATGCCATTCAGTTCCCAAGTCTAATCCCTAATATCATGATTAAAATTCCACAGCTTTTATTCGCCTTATCAGAGTTGCTCCATGTTGAGATAATGTGCGTCTGTACGACTCTGACGCCGCAGCGCCATTTGTAGCTTTTCTTCTGATATTTGACAGTTGACTTCAAATGCGGTGCTTTCTACCTGGTTGAGACTGCTCACTGTTATCTGTTTCAGCTAGGAAGAGCAAAAAGGTGCATAGGTTGGGCGCTGCAGGCGAAGACAGATCTTCAAAACATAATGAGAGTTTGCCAGGGTGCCTCTGTGCCTGCCCCTTTGCAGAAAAGAATGTGCTTTTATTCTCCATGTCAGGGTACAGAGGGCACCTTGGGCTATACTGTTTTTTGAATATATGCAGATCGTTCAGTAATTAAAATACGAAAGGTTTCAACCATTTTTCTTTTACCTTAATTGAAATGAAGGCCCTCTCCTCTTATGTCACATTGGCTGACCATTATAGAGTAGCTACATGATTTATGGAGAAAAAAACAAAGGCACAGGAAGGCGCTAAGACACAACTAAGAATATGTACAAAGACTGTGTGTATGTGTGTGTGTTTTGAAAGCTTTGATTGTTCTTATATGCTCGACTGCACAGGATTTTGGGCAGGCAATCCTTTTCTTCTTAAAGCTCCAAAACTTCACTCTTATCTCTCTCTCTCTCTCTCTCTCCTCTCTCTCTTCTCTCGCCCTCTCTCTCTCTCTCTCTCTCTCTCTCTGCCTGTTTAGCATTTTTTTTATCCTTCTTTCTCTCAGTGTAGTGGCTGTATGCCTCAGCTAAGGTGAAACAGTGTGGATGTGATTTCTACGGCTCTGTTGGAGACCAGCACCTCATCACAAACTGGTCTCGGCTGGTTGGGGCGAGCGAATCAAATCCTCGATATCACGACTGAAACGATTTCAGTTTGAGAGTGGAGACCTGCCTCACATCTCAGTCATTGGAGCACATTCAATTGGATGCATTCAATTCAGTTCAGATATGGGAAGGAACAGGAGAGCAGACATTGGTCAAGGACAGCTAAGGCTTTGAAACAATAGTGTGAACGGTGCACGGAAAAGTGTGAAATTTAACATAGGGTAACCTTTCTTATCTACAGCCAACAAACCAGAAATTCCAACCCATGGACAGACTAAATCAAAATCACAACAATTTCAAATTTCCAATGTAGTGATTTCTCTGATTATTCACTGAAACTGCAGAAAAAAATTCACAGGCCCACTATGAGGCCATACGTAATACTACTTGCTAAATCAGCACAACATAAAATGCAACACTAAATCCATTCACCATTGTGCTCTTCTGTATTTATGTGTAATTCTGACCTTTGAAAACACTTTAACTGTGATTAAGGTTATTTCAAGGAGAATGAGTCATTGTGTTAGTCTTATTGATGCAGGGAGTCCATTGCGTGTGACATTACATGGACTCATATGTGCCACTTAATGCATAATTAATTAGGAGGCTTCTTTCGTCTGAGTAGTTAAATAGCAGTTAAGACCTCCTGCCTCTTGGCCTCCAGGATTTCTCTCTCAGCTCACAAATGGCTAACACTCCAGCATTTTCCCAGCCTGGTGAGAGAAAACTATTAAATTCAATACAACAATAGTGCTTAAAATGCTATAATCAGTGCATTTATGGAGCAAGTGAAAAGTTGTGTGTGTGTGCATGCCTGGCTGTGAGAGTAAGGGAGGGGGGGTGTCGCTCATAATGACAACCCTCAGGAAGTCATAACTTGCACAAGCAGTTCTACTGCTCATTGTTTTAGTTTTAAGCACTCTCGGCTTAAATGTTTGGGTTCAAAGTCATTGGCACAATTTCCAGCTGCAGCAACCAGCTGGTTCGTGCAATAAACAAACCTTAAAGCCAACATGGCCTCTACGTACCTGCACAGCACCAACCAACAAAGTTAGCAACAGGAGCAATCTGACACTGCAGATCTCTGTCCAGGCTGAAATTTCCCTCCACTCCATGCATGAATTGAGTCTCAAGACTGGTTTTGTGATATTTTATTGATATTTTGAAGAAAGGATACAAAATCTCTCTATTCCTTAGCAAAGAATCACAAACTTCTTGGAACCTGATCCTGATCCACATTTACTCCATAAGTTAATCACTTCTAACTTGGTCAAAGTCCCACATTGGATACAATTTTCATGGAAATCTGTTTATAATTTTGAGTGACAGAAACCAAACAAACTGAACCATTTGTATTACCTCTTTGATGGATGTAACCGCACACAGTATAAGCTATAAGTATAGCTTCCCAGTCAGAAAAAAATGAAGTGCCTTAAAGCTGAATTCTTTCTGAAGGCCACCAGATGGTGATACCCAAGGTTGCAAAAGGACCTCTGGGAAGTCTATGGGAAAACATCTTTCTGTCTTGACCTTTGTAAACACCTTCAAAAGTCTATGTATACATGTATGGGCTCAGTCATTCATTTTGGGGCATAAGGATGAGGGGTGTAATAGACCCACTTAAGTTGTTGCTATCTTATCTTTTTTGTAGCTAACAACACCTATATTAGCATGGGTTGTTCATCGCAAATTTTTAACAGATAACCCAGATAACCCATAAAATTGATGTAAGTTTGAATTCAGTCATCTAAACTATGGTACTGTCTAAAGTAACTTCCCTATGTTAAAACCAGTTTTGTCCTTGAGAATTGTAGTAACTCTGCACTTCTTCCACAGGAAGAGAGAGAATCCTAATGAGCATGTGCAGAGTAAGTGTAATCACTCTGGCTTGTTTTCTGCTTTGAGGAACTGAGGTGTACAGTTGCCCCCTGTTACTATTGCTCCCGGTCTCCTACTGTTTGGATTTAGGGTTGCGGTACTGACAAGTACCATTACCCCAGACGTGTTTATAATCTTTACTGATAAGAAGATGGAAAGAGTGATAGATAAATGAAGAGAGATGAGACAAGCCAGAGGCTGCAGTTTCTGGAAGGTCTAACTGAGCATCTGCAGTGGCTCCTGGGTTTGGCTGGTTTCCTCGGTACCTATGAGAGAGGATGACACACAGAGACCAGAGGAAGGGGGTATGTGTCATAGAAACTAGGACAAACAGGTGCATATGGCAGGAGGCAGTGTCCTGCTCCGGAACTTCAGACATTTTCTCTAATTATAATAAATAATATATAATAATATTCTCTTTTCTGACCACCCTCTTGTAAACTTTCCTTCACGAACATTTGGTAATATTTAGAAGTTGCTGTTGTTCTTCAAAGTATGTCTTCAAGGCTTTTTCAGTCCAAAATGTGTGTGTGTGTGTGTGTGTGTGTGTGTGTGTGTGTGTGTGTGTGTGTGTGTGTGTGTGTGGGGTGTGTGTGTGTGTGTGTTCTAAATTTTTTTATCTATCTATATCATCTATATATATATATATATATATATATATATATTAGAGAGAGAGAGAGTGTTTTCTTAGTGAGATTTGTAGCCTCTAGTACCAAACTGTCAAGGCTGCTTTATTTGTTTTAAAAGTCTGTTTATGTTTATTTGGAGAACAATGAAAGTAGGCTACCTTTAGATTCTGTCAGCGCACAGCTGATGGGTTGTTGTTTTAGGGCACAGAAAGTAAAGCCTCACAGACATTGGTAAGTTAGCTCACAGATGCATTGAGCTCCTCTCTGTATGTGTCTGTCTGTGTTGACCTTTTGCTGATCACGAATTAAATATCTGAGAGTGTTTCAGGTTCCTGGCCTTTGGAGGTTATATGGCTAACTCCCTGGGTCTGCTCTCCACTGAACCAATAAAAGGTAAGCACACCAGACAACTGTTTCATGCTCTTTTCCCTCTCCCCTGACCTCCTGATATTTCCTATCTTTCTGAACATGGGATATCTTCACACCCACTCCCTGGGAGATGGAGGGATGCTGAAAATGAAAAGAAAACAATTAGTAGCTCTGATGAGCCTGTGTGAGGTAATGAAATTGCGTGTCTCATTGTAGCGTGTAATGGAGAGCAGTATGAAGTTAATTGAGGGGAGATAGGACACTGGGCACTGTCTGCCAGAGTATTGTAGTAGGGAACAGGATTTATCATGGAGGGAATCAGTGAACCCAGAAAAAAAAAAAACATTCCTTATCAGACCTCGCAAATGAGAATTAACTTGGCTTTATCAGACTAGATAGCAAGATAAATTGTTATCATAATTAAATTCATATTCTTTTCATCTGTTTCTAGGCCAGGTTCATGGTCATAAAAGGCCTGGCAGAGCCATCCATGTCCAAATATAGTGCCAAAGCTGTTTATTATTTTTATTTGCATATTTTATCACTTTTTCTCAAACAAATAGTAATTATTAAATATATACACAGACACCCATCAGTGATAGAAACCTAAGGAGTTG
Source organism: Archocentrus centrarchus (assembly GCF_007364275.1). NCBI lineage: Eukaryota > Metazoa > Chordata > Actinopteri > Cichliformes > Cichlidae > Archocentrus > Archocentrus centrarchus. The sequence goes on from NW_022060308.1 coordinate 265,980, forward strand.
TTTTCACAGCATGACCTGACTGTAAAATGTTCAGAAACACTGTTGCAGTCTTGGCACTGACACACCGGTGGTTTTCAGAAAGAGATAAGTGCCACCTTCTGGATGGAATGATTTAAGGACGGCGATGTTCTGCTCCATTAACTTGTGTCACTATTAATGTGGCTTTAAAGAATGAGTGTAAAGGCAGGAAAAATGCCTTCACAGAGTACAAATAGGTAAAGCAAAGTTGCAAATCCCCAGGCCAGCCATAACAAATCCTTGGTGCACAGAACTGATTTTATTTCAACAGCTTTTAATGTTTCACGTGGAAGAGGGGAAGGTTCATTTAAATCAGGCAGAGAGCAGCTAAAAAAAAAAAAAGGGAGGCAACCAATGAGCAAGTAAAAAGCATGGCCATTTATTAAAACAACAAAATAAAATTAACACAAGGCAAAGCTTGAAGTCCAGCAAAGAATCATGTACACATTTCAGTTTTCACCATGGTCATTGCACACAACACAGTTCTCTTTATCCTTCACCATGTTATGACGTCCCTCTGCTGTATCAGCTCTGCTGGTTCTCCTCTATCACTGGGTGGTGGGGGGGGTCAGCTCCATTTCCTCACGCCCCCCCCCCCCTTCAGTCCAGTCTTTTCTGGTTTTCCTCTCCACTCCTCTGCTGCTGCTCCAGTCTTTATAAAGATGCCCCAGCAGGTGTTGCCCATTCCCCTAATTGATGTGGCAGGAAGTAAAACCCAACAATAAAAGCATGCAATACAAACATTTAAAAACATGCAAATAGAAAACCGAATAAAACCTACAAGACATTAAAATTCTGCACATCACAAATGCACACACAAAGTACAATACTGTCCATATGAGTCTGTGTCAGAAATTTCTGAAATGTCTAATAATGCAGATGTTTCCATTTTTAAACCCTCACATGAACAATTGTTTGACTCTGGTCTTGGCATTATTATTATTTTTGTTTTTCATGATAGGGTTTTTCATAATTTATTCTTTTATGCATTGTGGCCACACTGGGCATGCTTAGCAGAGAGTCGAGTGTTTAAAAGAGATGCATAAATTGCATGAGGCATAATAAAAAAATAAGAACAGAACAAAAGCCCTGAGCTGGATGCATGTGACGGGTGAGGAGTGTTTCTCCTTCTCAGACAACGCTGACAATTAAACGCAGCTTGCCTACAGTATTGATCATGTCTCCCTGATAGGCAGAGCAGAACCACAGCACCTGTATTCATTAAACAACCTGTTTAGCAACCATGCAGCGGAAGGAGAAGTCTGGGTCCTCTTTGTAAAAAGAAAAAAAAGGTGCCACAGGCCACGAAACACCTGGAAGATCGCATGGAAACGTTTCAACGGAGCGTGACGGAAGGAAGGAACAGACAGGAAGGGAGGAACACATCATGACCTTCACTTCCGAAAAGGAAGAGAAAAACAATACAAAACCAAAAAAAAAAAAAAAAAAAACAGGAAGTGTTACAAAGAGTTTTAAAGGAAAAATGCCACCAAAACCCATCTATTTAAATTGGGTGTGTTTATTGGAATAATAACTGGAATGAAACAGTTGTTCACTTTTGATGTTTGGGAATGAATGTTAACATTTCTGACTTGCCCCTGTGAATTAAAAAAAAAAAAAAAAAAAAGCTTTGGCAAGATTAGTGAATTCAGTGAATATTAAAGACAAGATGCATAATGAGGCTTAATTGGTTTCAATAAACTTTTATTATTTGGGGGAACTTAAAGAGATTTCTTCACTTAAACACCACCTACTTTACATTCTACAGAAGGGTCTTTCGCTGCTTTCATTCACCCTTCAGTGGTAACTCTTGATTCTAAAAACATCGATGAAAATAGGTCATTTTCTAGCAGACTATAAATGGCAGCTCTTGTAAAAATGTGACCATAAAGAGTCAGGGGATTTAAAATGCAATGTTATAGACCCACTTAAGCTGTTACCTATGTCCTCAACATTCATGGTTATAATTTAGTACTATAATTATCAGCGAGGTTCACAGACACTCAGACCTCTGCAGTTTTTAAAGGCCATACATTATTCTCTATAAATGTAAAGGGGGGGTGGGGGGGGGGGGGGGGGGGGGGGGGGGCTTTGATCTAGCACGGAACCACTGGACATTTTACCAGATAACAAAATAAGCAGCAGCATGATCCAGATGTCCAACATCTATGGAATAAGTATACCAATTAAATAAAGAACAAATACTAAGCTTGGGAGGGAGAATGCTCTAAATTTTCCATGATCAAGGAACAAAATAATGGCATATGCCATTACTCATGGGCAAGAGGTAAGTTTATGCTATGGCCTGTGTCATATAAAGGCCAGCCTATTATGGAAAATAACTAGCATGTTCATTTTTATTTGTATTTAGCAAGGACAATTTACAATGCATATGCTGTAGCAGATATAAGTAAAACCTAATTTTCATCTGTAGTGTGTAGTCAGTGTACCAATCACAGTAGTAGTTGTACTCATAGGCACATCAAATCCCGTCCCTATCTCCCACCTTCACCTGGGATGCTGCTCTGTAACTACTGTGTTTGCATCTTGTCTTCATGATAATGATGTTTAAGAGCAGAGTATGGGAAATGCTCAAGTGAGTATAGAATATGCATGCATCTTTATTGCTCAACAAACACATGCTAAATCAGATCTTGAAAAAGGCATTACAGTATTTAATGGTAGACTTTAATGGAACATCCTGAAAGCGGATCATTTGCAGAAATTTGACACATGGCTTTTGATCCGTGTAGCCTTTGCTTATTCCAGTGTTCTATTTTATGTACGGCATAGTGGTTCAAGCAAAGAGGAGATATAAATAGAAAACACTGTCTTCTTAATTGTTAGTCATGGATCAGAGAATTTGCACTGCTATGGAAAAGCCCACAGTATGCTACTTTGTAGTTTTCTTGGCCCCAGCTGTCTTGATAGTCTTTCTCTGCTTCCCATGGCCAAGGTTTATTATTAACAGCACTTTTATTGGTTGACTGAAGTGGTGCAGGGAAGTTTGGGTTTGTGGCTTTATACCTGCGTATAACATTACACAGATCTGCTGATAAGGATTTGTGGTCCGGTGGGCAGGACAAAACATCTTCAGTCAGCAATGATGCAACATGATGTTTCACTCTGGAGGAGTTATTGAACTCTAATAAAGTTACTTAATCCACTTGATCCTGGGATAGGCCTTATAGGAAGATGGACAACTCCCTTTCAGGAGTTATGCTCACTGAATAGTCAAAAAGTAGAAGGCTTTGGTATCAGTTATTATTTATTGGCGTGTAATATTTGCTACATTGACAGAGTACTAAATAAATGCATATGTAGGACTCAATGAATAGAATAGGACAAACATGAACTGAATGATGTAACCATATATATCAGCAAAACTGTGTTTCCTATGAGTTTACAATTCGATTTATTTATTTATTTATTGGCAAGATACTGCAAAGCCGATGCTTTGTGTCGTTTGAAAGACATTGAAAAACCCAATCCAATGTTACACTGATGCTGTCAGTATATATTCATCAATACCGGAGACACTGAGATAAAGCCTTGGATATCCGATAAGAAATCAGGTCACTGTCTTTAAGATAACTCCAGATTGTTTCGGTAGTTAAGTTGCCAGCAAGCACAAAGAAATTACTGTAAAGGCTTTTTAATTTCTGGACATGTATGAGTTCTTGGTAATTTACTGACTGTTAACAATGGCCTTCTTTTAACTTGGCTACTTTTACAAAAAGCACTAATATTTGTTTCGGTCCACCCTTTTTTCTGACACATCCCAACATTGTTCCAGGATGTCGCAGTAGGAGGTTCAGGCCAAACCTCCCTCACAATGTAGCCTTCTTATCGCTTCTTTTCCCACTACTGTTTACACTGTGTAGTGCTATCTGGCTGACCACACACTAAATATACTCAAGCAGACACCACTTTAACGGTGTTTTTTTTTTTTTACAACAACATTATCAGGTTGAGATGTACACATGCCTTGTGTACGTTTTCCGGAAATATGGATGGCATTAGGTGACACTCGTGTTTTTGGCTTATCTTCGCAAGTCATGGAGATAAAGACTTAACTGCCAGCTGGAGAATAAAGTTACATTGTCAACCTTTTCACGTGAGTCAAATTCATGAGGATCATGAGTCACAGTAATACCTTTGTCTTTTGAGGTCTTTCAGAATATAGTACCATAATTATTACTTCTACTTCAGTAATTTAAGGAAAAGGGATAAGGTCTGTGCACTGTTTTGCTTTCATTTAATGAATGAATTGTTAAAACATTCTTGCAAAAGCAGTGCTTCGAAAGGTAAGATCTTCTTCAGGCATGTGTGAAAGAGACAAAATCAGGCTCTCTTTTGTATCAGTGCAAATCACATCAGCTGGTGATCAACAAGTGAGCAGCAGGGTCTTTTCGCTTTGACACATGCTTGAAGGAGATCCTGTGGATCAAACTGTTGCCTTGACAAGAACGTTTCTAGAATTAAATAATTAAATTTTAGCCAAACAGTGTGTAGAGCTCTTTTGTTCTTTTTTTTTTTTTTGCCTGGATGTGTGCACACCTCTTCTTTTCTTTAGCTGAACATGGTAACCATCTTCCAATAAAATAAGAATGCCTTTAAATTTTTAATTCAGTCGGTACCTGAACTGCATGCAGAGGTTAACAATACAAAAGGCTGAACAGCAGGGATGAGTTACAAGGATTCTGCTCCTTTTTTATCACAAATGATTCCATCCACATACAAACATGCTGTCTGGAATGAAAATTAGCAACAGAAAGCAAAACTATGTTTGACTCACATTTTTCTTCCCAACCCTAGGCAGCCAGTTTAAATAACTGGAGACTTATTACTGGACCTTTCTGTTAGACTTATTATCCACAGTCCAAAAGAATGCCAAAACTGTTTAAGTGAACTCGAATGCCAACAAATCTCATATTACAGCCTTGAAAATTTTACATAGCCTCTCCAAATCTTTCAAAATCAATTTCAGATCAATTTGTTTGATTTGTGTTTAATTTGTTATTAGCCCGTTTAATTGGCTGCTCTAAATTTAACATCTGAGGGCAGCAGTGGTTCACCACTATAACCTTATAGCAAGAATGTTCTGGCTTTGAAATTCAACAATTATTCATTTCCAGTCCACTTATTTGGGCTGGGAGCAACAAAAGTAAATACAGGAAGAAGGTGCTGTGCTGTGGATTGTTGATAACATGGAGAAGTTACTCCTAACATTCGTATTTATCTGGGCAATAATTTACAGGTTGTGTACTCTGCATGTCTCTGGTACTCTGAAGCTACCCAGAATGCAAAACATACCTGGCTACAGGAAAGCATTTAGTCCACACTTGCGGGGGAGGGGGGGAGGGGGGGGGTGACAATTTAGATTTTAGGTGTGGACGTGACAGAGTGGAGTTAATTGTCACTCTGTGTTAGCTCTGTAATGCACTGGTGAACCCCGCCCTGTGACAGCCGGGAAAGACTCAAGTCCCTCAGTTCAGACTCAGTTCGCTCAATCAAACCGGTCCAATCATTTTCTGCATCTCTTTTCCCTGCGCTTTAAATCTCAATGCTATTTCTGTTATTCCACTTTTCAGACTCTCATTTGTATGACCCACCATCTCCACCTAATCCCTCAGAGAACCCCATCAGTGTCTCCAGCTGTATCACCACCATAGCCAGCATCTAGACTGTGGGGGTCATGTCCTACTTCCTAGCATTGCCGGGACTTTGGTCTTTTATGTTGGATCAACAAAGTTTATACACAAACTGTCCTTCAATAATTTATGTTACATTCGTCCATATATTTAAAAATCATACTATATAGCTGCACTGTCTGAACAGTTATCTCCAAAACAGTCTGCTCTTTCTTTTTTGTGTAAGCATGTATCTATGTGTAACTACCATGGTCTACAGCTTTTTATGGCATAGCAACACTAAACTCTGACCTCACCTATTACTGTTTAACAAAACGGTGTTAGTCACTTTTATCACCTTACAACATTTTTATGGCAGTCCAACCCCTGAAGTGCCCTCTTTCTCTTCCCACTGCTGAGGTTACCTAGTCAGATGGGAAAGCAAAGGCATAATATCTAAACCAAATGCTCTACATTGGGAACCATCTTTGTGCTTGCAGTTAAATGGTCACTTTAAGCTGTGCTTCCACCAAAAGGCTTAACAGCAGTTAACTGCTCATCATTCATTCTTCAACTCATCAAAGAGAGAAAGAGTTTTAGCAACGGCAGAGCAGCTGAGAGGCTGCTCTTACAGGATCAGCTATGCTTGGAGGCATCCACACAGATTTGGTGGTCACAGTTGCTGTTCTCTTTCTAACTCAGACAGGGACTCTGTGCAGGTGGGTTTCAATATCAGTCTGTTTTTTTTTTTGTTTGTCTGTTTTAGCTGATCTGTTATTATAAATATTATTGTTATAGTGTTCACAGTAATGAATAAAAGAAAAAATCCATCAAAGAGAGTTTTATTCATGTTGAAAACATTTTTTGAATTTAGTCCCTTATTATGTTAAATTATGGTGATTGGTCATTGTTTTCCTATTCCAGAGCTGAAAATGAATTTTATTGGTTGGTTTACCAGAGTGGAGGGCACATTCAGGTATGATGTACTACAGTTACTAAGACCTGTAAGGATTTCATAATTGCTTGGATTGTTTTAGATAAGGATTCAAATGACAAACCGACAGTCATACATATTATGCGTTATGATGTATTTATCTCCTTTGTTTCCTTTAGAATACATTACACAGTGTTTTGATGACAGACGTACAAATCTGAACTGTGACTGGACAGCGAGTGAAAAAAGAGCAGGTGAAGAAGATTGTATTTACTGCAAAACAGTAGATAGAGCGTTTTAAAGTCATCAAGCCAGTTTACAGTTCTGGGTTCACTCTGGCTCCGAGAGATAAGTTGAATGAATTAATTAACCTTTAATTTTGTCCCAACCTTTGGCAAAATATCTGGAACATTGGGCCACAGCCCTGTTTAATCTGCACACAGGCTGCGGTTGTATTCGTGTCTCAGCACATTATCACAAATTGATCTGAAATAGGCTATGTTCTTTTAGAACCTGGTGTTTTCCCAGGAGCACCCAAACAGAGAGTCTATACACGAGATTCAAATTTAGTGCAACAGCAACACAAACAGCTATCTTCTACAGCTAGTGCTACTTCACAACAGATGTTCAGTACATCTTGTTTAATTATGATAACAAAGATAAAGAAATGTTTTTCTGTGTTGGATGTGTGTGATACATTCTCAGCATTTATATTGTGTGATTAAAAAATGTATTTGACACTTTAAAGTATCTAGTGTATTTACTTTTCTTTTTGTCTTTTTCTACTTCAGGGGATGCTGCAGTGCATGTTTTAGAGAGCGGTCCACTGGGTATTGAGGGCCAGGCCTGTCTAGAGTTCTGGTACCTTGTCCCAGTTGCAGCTAATGGGTCTGAACTTCGTGTTCTGCTTAAAAGCGGCATTGGTTCGGTAGAAATCTGGACCTCTCCCGCTCTCCCCAGAATGCATGGAGGCAAGTGTTTGTGCTCCTGAATATCACAGAACGTGGGACTCAGGTAAAATGGAACATTGCACGACAGATAAGAACTGTACTGTCAAAATATTCTTAAATGTGTCCTTAAATAAATTAACTTCTCGATACATTAGGTTGTGTTTGAAGCAGTTCAAGGATTGTCCATAGAGAAACAGATCACATTTAAACAGATAGGTGTAAGAAGAGGCTCCTGTGGTGAGTATTTACCAAGTTAAACTTCTTTTTACTCTCTCAATAACATCTTTGGTGCCACAAATCATTGAGTAGGTTATTTTATATTCTGGTGTACATAGTAATCATCATGCAATACATAAGACTAGCAAAAGGCTTGTCACAAAGAAAATTTTTGTACTCTTTATTTAAATAAAGGAAAATAATGTATGTGAATAGAAGTTTGGCTGATTAAGATGATTTAGACGATGTTCTAAAGTCCATACATTATTAAAACTGGCCATAGTTTGTCAGTGTTATTAATCCTAGATAGGTGTTGATAAAGTGTTAACACGGTCACCCCAACAGGACAACAGTGTGAATCAAACACAGAGTTATGGACAGATGAGACCACCCGCTGCCTCTGTTCTGCTGGACAGCTCTCCTGCTTTCCCTCTCAGTGCCCTGAAGGCCAACTCTGTGGTCCTCAAGAGGAGGCCCTGATGGGACCTCCACCTTTGGGATGTGCACTATACACAGTCACACAGATGGCAGCACTTTTGCTGGAGTATTGTTCCGCTTCATGGCCACGTGCACTTATGTCCTGGCTAAGACCTGCTCACCCACTGAAGCTCTGCCCATGTTCAGTGTGGAAGCGGTCAGTGAGCAGAATGATAACGCATCTCTGCTAAATGTCCAGAAAATCAATATTGACATCGGGATCAACAGGGTGTCTCTGCTGAAAAGCCAGACAGGCCGAGTTGTGGTAAGTTACTTATATAGGAAGCTATATATAGCCTAATCCACTGTTAATCACCAATTACACTAGCTTTTAACATTTACAAAAGCTGAACTCCAACTTTTAATACATTTTAATACAGTTTGAGTATTTTACATTGCTAAGAAAAGTCAGTATTTTGCAAACAAAGTCACTGTCAACCACTGAGGCAGCAGCTATTTTTCCAATTAAAAATATTGTGCTACGTATTTGCATTTCCTGTTTTACATGGTTCCATAAACATCATAATACATAGCTAGCATATTATACATAGCTATACAAATGCACTTCTCTTTACCATACCATTATGATGTAATGACCACTGAGCCACATAAAGTACCAATTGAAGCGATTCCCGTAAGGGCATAAAGTGCAGAGTTTATTGCCATTGGCAAAGGACTAATGGGTCTTATCGGCCTTTATAGACACAGCTATCTTCTAAATGCAGTCTTTCATGTAAGCTTTCAAATACAATAAGTCCAAATTTGGTAAGAAAGTATAAAACTAATGTTGTTTTTCAGGTTAATGGGGTCTGGAGGAAGCTTCCACTGACCCTTAGCAGCGGCACTGTCAATATCAAGAGCAACCCTGCTACTATTGTACTGGATAGCACCTTTGGTCTTACAGTCTCATTTGACAAGGCTGGTGCAGTCCATGTCACCCTGCCATCGACCTACTCCGATAAAGTCTGTGGCATGTGTGGCAACTTTAACCACCTCAAAGAAGATGACTTTCACAACCCCAATGCACAAAATGTAACAGCTTTGGTTGAAAGCTGGCAGACCGGGAAAACTGCCTCCTCCTGCGAAGCCATTCTATTGCCTCATCAGTGCGACCCACTGGAGAAGGCAGAGTATGCCAGTGAGCTATACTGTGGAGGCCTGTTCTCTACTACTGGTCCATTTGATGACTGTTTATCAGTTGTACAGGCAGAGAGCTACTTCAGAAGCTGTGTGTTTGGCATGTGTTCCACTCATGGTGACCCAGCCGTTCTATGTGAGACACTACAGATCTATTCTGATGTCTGCAGTAAAGCTGGAATTGCAGTATCCATGTTGAGGAACTCCACATTCTGCCGTATGTTGCTTTATTAATTTCTGCTTTTGTTGTTTCTTCCTCCTTTTTTAAAATAGAGGACACAGTGGCAAATAATAACTGATAACAGAAAAGGTCATGCACTCTTTCCTGTCTTTTCCCGGGTCCCCTCAGCCCTTCAGTGTGGTGAGAACAGCCACTATAACTCATGCGCTGATGGCTGTCCCAAGGTGTGCTCCACTCTGGATATAGCTGGCTCCTGTGGAAGCTGTGAGGCAAGATGCGAGTGTGATTCTGGTTTCAAGCTCAGTGGGGAAAAGTGTGTCCCAGAAGAAGACTGCGGGTGCTGGTATAATGGAAAACACTATGAGGTAAGTGAGGTAAATGAACACAACACAATTTCTTATTCACATATTCAATTTCACAGTAATTTATTCACACAACTCTCTTCTCCCTGCAGAAAGGAGAGACACTGGTGGAAGGACATTGTGTGCAACAGTGCCAGTGCATGGGTAATAATAATATGCAGTGCACTAAAATGCAGTGTGGAAACAATGAGGTTTGTAAGGTTAAAGATGGGGTCAAAGCCTGCTTCTCATTCAAATCCGCCACCTGCAGTGTGTATGGTGATCCGCATTACATCACTTATGACAGGCTGGCATATGACTTTCAAGGGGGCTGTAGTTACATATTAACTACCACATGCAGTGGAGAAAGTTCAGTCCAGTTCACAGTATTTGGACACAACATGCATCCTCCCCTTCAGAACTTCACCCAGTCCAAGCTTGAGGCAGTGGCTCTCCAGGTGGAGGATCTGCATATCATCCTGAATCAAAGTGGAAAGGTCTATGTAAGCATGCAGTTCTCTTTTTAAGACCACTGAAAACATTTCTTTCCATTTAAATAAGACAAGACTGTTTTGAGCATATGTATGACCTGGAGTTATTAACAGCTCACATGGAAAGTGAAGTGTACTGCACGTGGACTTCCTCTGTTCTGCATTTTCTATTGTAATTCATTAATGTCAGTTCAGACTTTCACACATGATTTTCGGGGTCAGTTATAACTGTATCAGCTCGTTAGAGGAAGCTAATTGTTTACCACTTGGAATTAATTGCTTACTAACTTAAATTTACCTATACTTTAGATAGTTGTAGAAAACATTATTTCTACTGTATGACATTCAAAATAAGCTCAGTACTTAAAAGACTGTCCTTTCTTTAGGTGAAGTATAACCATGTCCAACTCCCATATTCAACCAGTGGAACATATGGCTCAGTATGGGTATACGTGAAGAATAATTATATCATCTTGGAGACAACTTTTGGCCTCAGAATGCAGATAGATGGAAAGAATAGGCTGTTTCTGCAGGTGGATGAGCACTACAAATATGAACTGTGTGGACTGTGTGGCACCTATTCTGGGTACCAGGATGATGACTTTGTAACGCCAGAAGGCGAAAACCTGTCAGAAGCATTTGAGTTTGGTGACAGCTGGAGGGTGCCAAACAATTCTGGGTAAGTTATTTTATAAAACTGTAAATGTAAACATTTGTTTATCAAAGAAAACAAAAACTATTATTCCAACAGCAAACAAAATGATTACATTTTTTTTTAGCAGTAGCCAAGTGGAACTCCTACCAGCTGGAATTGTGCTTTTTCTTTAAAACTAATTAGCAACATAACATGTTAAAATAAAGCAGTGAGCAGTCAGCATGCCAGCATTGCTGCAATCTATACAGGTTCAGAGTCTTGCTATGAAATGTTTGTGCTGTAGAATGTAAAAAAAAAAAAAAAATTTTAATTAACCATGAGCACACAATCTAAAAATCTGTCTTACCTGCTTAGTTTGATTATAACCAGAAAGCTATCAGACTAACTGCAGGGACTATACCCTAGACCAGGGATCCTCAAACACCTGAGTCAAATATAAAAGTCACTAGCAGGACTCTGGAGACCTTGACTGCATACTGAGGAGGTAATTCAGCCTTTTGATTCAGGTGTGTTGGCTCAGGGACACATCTAAAAGCTGCAGGACACCGGACCCCGAGGCCTGGATTTGAGGATCCCTGCCCTAGACTCATCTTTTTATTTATGCATTATCATTTATTTTAAAATGTATTTCTATTTTTTTCATAAAGTATACTCTAGAAGCAACTAATTTCTCTACCTGTGTTATACTGCCTAAATTTTCTCAGGTGTATTGCCCACCCAAATGATCCAAGACTCTGTGATACGGATGAGATGGACAAGGCCTCCAATGAGTGTTCAGCATTGTTTGGAGATGCTTTCATTCCCTGCCATGAACACATTCACCCAAGCATCTACCTCAATAGTTGTGTATACGACTACTGTGCTACAAGTGGTGACCAACACACACTCTGTGAATCTTTGCAGTCCTATGCCACAGCATGTCAGGTTGCAGGAATTGAACTTCCAAACTGGCAAACTGGCACAGTCTGTGGTGAGTATTTACATCAGATATGAGGATGATACTGTGATTACTGTACATGTTGATATATAGTAGGATGTGCACATAGGTTGTGTTAACTACTATTTTTTATGAAGTTAAAATCATGACATTTGTGTTAAATGAAGCCATTCTTTTCCATCTTCCACATCAGTTGATTGTGTTTTCACCTTTTTCATTATAATCTGGATTGGTCCACTGCATCAGCAAATTAGGCAACAGCCTAGAGGGGTTGCTCTGTGCAGCCTTGTTTTGTCTATGACACGAGCAAAGATCGAGAAATTATTAGGTTTTTAAGATGTGGAGAGAATCGTCAAACACAATACATATTTTCTAGGGTGCCAAAAGGGATTAAGTGGTGAAACTATTTACTTTTTGTGTCTTGGTTTATATCTTTGTTTTCTTTTGTTCCATATCAGACTGCTCATACCTGAAATCACAAAGTTTAACAAAAGTCAATATTGTGTTTATGTCGGTAGCTTCACCACCCTGGGACGTGGAACTAAATCTTCTACAACCACAGAAATGTTTCCCTTACACCCAAATAAATCACAGGAAGTTGTATTTTATGAGTCAGTTGTTTCTGCATCGTAAAATCTGAAGTTTAGTTACAAATTAACATTAACATCTTGTCCAATAAGTACTGTATGTGCACATTGTAAAGATAACTAGGGTTAACTTTTAGGAAGTTTTTAGGAAGTTTTAGAAAGTGCCACATTACTCGTGTTATTTCTTCTTCAAATGTTTCCCTTTAGCCTGCAACATTGACTGTAACTTTGACAACAACCTTTGTGGCTGGAAACAGATGATTACAGATGCTTTTGATTGGACATGGCAAAGAGGTTCTACTCCCACCCTGATGACAGGCCCCTCTGCTGACCATACTGGTGGTAATACTTTTTATTAACACTGACCAATGATAAACAGACAGTACAGTACCCGTCAAACTTTTGACTGTAATGTACATCTGAAGGTAAGGTATGACCATAGAGTGTAGGTGCAATAAATTATTTTATTTTTCTTTTGTAGATGGCCACTACATGTATATTGAGGCCAGCAGTGTGAAATATGGAGACCCAGCTCGTCTCATCAGCTCTGTGTGCTCTGACCCTGGTCCTCAGTGTCTGCAGTTCTGGTACCATATGTATGGCTCAGCAGATACAATGGGCCTACACATTTACCTGCTCCGAAATGGAACAGCCAATCAGATCTGGAGAAAGAGGAATGATCAAGGAAATATGTGGCACCTCGCTCAGGTGGACATTGAAGCAACCACAGCTTTTCAGGTGACTCATCTCAAGCCATGTACTCAGACTGTGGCCTGCTTTCAATTCAGTTCAATTTTATTTATATAGCGCCAAATCACAAAAAATATTTGCCTCAAGGTGCTAGACAAATGACAAAATGGTATTCTGCAAACTTATCTTTCAATTCCACTTCATCATTTAGATCATCATTGAGGGGCGCAGAGGGTCCAATGATCAGTCAGATGTGGCCATAGATGATGTGAAACTTATTCATGGTCCGTGCTCAGGTAAGAAGCACATACAAAAGAGAAAGTGCAATAATAGGTCTGAAAAGTTGTTTCCAACTTTCAATGCAGACCCCTAATAACACTGTTGCAGATCTGCGTGGTTGCATTACTGCACAAGCTTCTAAACCTGATCTAAATCCAACAGCTCCCCCAAGTGTCCCTGTGCAAACCACTGCAGCTCCACAGCCTCCTATTGTCAATGCTTCCTTCCAACCACCAATTACAAATATCACTGTGGCTCCCACCGTGGAAGAAACAACCAACTTAATTAACAAGGACAATCTTACTGAAGCTCCAGATAACAGACCACCCCTGCACCCAGGTACAGAAATAATTTCACAAAAGCACTTATCCACAACTTTTATTTTCTTACAGTTAATGGTTTACACGTGTCCTTTATGCATCTATGATGTAGTCACATTTCTTTTGTTTTTTTGTTTTTTTTAACAGCATGCCAACTCCTCTGTAACTTTGAGCAAGACTTATGTCAGTGGAATCAGATGCCTACTGATGCTTTTGATTGGACAAGGCAGAGTGGCTCCACCCCTACTATGAATACTGGACCTTCCTCAGATCACACCACAGGAGGTATTTAGCTTTGTGACACAAGCCAAATCAAGTTGGTATACCAAGGTTGTATGCAGTATTAGACTTACAGTAAAAATTAGGGATGCGCCGATCCGATATTCAGTATCGGTCCGATACTGGCCTAAATTACTGGATCGGATATCGGAAGGAAATAAAAAATGTAATCCGATACATTAAATAACGTTTCGCTCACATTAGCTGCATTACAGGGCTCAGTCGTCTTCTTCTTCTTGTGGGTTTGCGGTTGACCAAACCAGCTTAGAGCTGCATTACCGCCACCTACTGGAATGGAGTGGGGATCTGGAGTTAGAAAACAACCCCCTCAGATCCTCCGGTCGCTGCGGATTCCCTTTGACACTGAGCGATCATTGCTGACATGTTTTTCCGCCTCCACCGCTCTCTGCCTTGTTTGTGTGTTGTGCTCGCTGTGCTGAGAATCAGCTGTTATTTTTTTTCTCTACTTCAGCTCCCGGACATACTGCTAGTGAGCGCAGCTATTAGCACTAGTGACCGTCTGGTACCGGAAGAACCCCTTCCCCGTCAAAATATTTTTGATACTTTAATCCCTAATTTGTGACTAAATATATACCTGCAGTAGAAACGTATTTAGGAGAATGCTTGTAAATATAAAGCATTACAAGATTCCGCTCACGCAGCCCCTAGTTTTTCACGTGAACACTGATGACGCAACAGCAGCAGTCAGCTGATTTACGTGCAGTCTGTCTGCACAAGCGGAAAGAGGCGGAGCCGGCGCGCTCAGATGGAGCAGAAGGAAATGTTTTTCTAGTGTCCAAAAGAAGCCTTTCGTCCCTGTAACCTCCATTAAACCTTTACTGGGAAACAGCTGGAGGTCCTTCATCAACCATCTGATCAGTAAGTGAAGAAACGAGAACTTTGTAGCTGCTCCATCCACCCTGTTTGTTTCACATAGGGAAAAACTGCAGTACAGAAGTTAAAATATGCAGATGAACTGTTAATATGAAAAAAAGTATTTCTTATCCAGTTTCTTGGGTAATCAATATAAATAGAATACAGAATTGCTAAAATAATTGATAGTTGCAGCCCTAATGAAATTTGTAACATGCCATAAGCATCACCTTCTCACACAGAAGCAACAGGATTCAGGTGATAGTTATTGTTGTAAGTAAAGTTTATTTATATAGCGTTTTTCACAGACAGAAAAGCGCTGTACAATAATTAAAACACAATATCACCCCCCCACCCCCAGAAAACACTATGTTAAAAACATAATAACATTACCATTTTGAAAGAAAAAGAATAAAAATAAAGTCAGAAACCAGAAAGCCTGGTTAAACAGAAAAGTTTTCAACTATTTTTTAAATGATGCCACAGAGTCAGCTAAATGGAGCTGGAGTGGTAAACAGTTCCAGAGCTTTGGTGCCACTGCCTAAAAAGCTCTGCCCGCCCTGGTCCTTAGTCTTGTATGTGGGACAACTAAAAGACTTTGATTTTGTTGTTTGAGAGAATGTTGACTTCTTTTTTTTTTCTTTTTTTTTTTAATGTTTTTAAATGCCTGGAACCATTTTTAAATATCGGATTTATATCGGTATCAGCCGATATCCAAATGTAAAATATCGATGTCGGTATCGAAAATAAAAAAGTGGTATCGTGCCATCCCTAGTAAAAATACACTATTTTTGTGTTTTATATTAACCATAGTCACTCTGTTAAAGCACGCTGAGTGAGTTTTTATTCATTCAGTGTGAAAAAAAAATAACCACTTTCAGCTCTGACTGTAAATGACATGAACTTGTAGAATTGGCTGGATTATTCTTGATTCTTATTGTCTAAAAATGGATCTTTAACTCACTGGATGTACATTCCCATTCAGATGGCCACTATCTTTACATCGAAGCCAACAGTGCTTCATATGGAGACACGGCTCGTTTCATCAGCTCTGTGTGCTCTGACCCTGGTCCTCAGTGTCTGCAGTTCTGGTACCATATGTATGGCTCAGCAGATACAATGGGCCTACACATTTACCTGCTCCAAAACAGAACAGCCAATCAGATCTGGAAGAAGAGGAATGACCAAGGAAATATGTGGCACCTGGCTCAGGTGGACATTGAAGCAACCACAGCTTTTCAGGTGACTCATCTCAAGCCATGTACTCAGACTGTGGCCTGCTTTCTAATGACAAATGGTTTCATGCAAACTTATCAATCAATTCCACTTTATCATTTAGATCATCATTGAGGGGCGCAGAGGATCCAATGATCAGTCAGATGTAGCCATAGATGATATAAATCTTATTCGTGGTCACTGCTCAGGTAAGAAGCACATACAAATGCAGACCCCTAATAACACTGTTGCAGATCTGCGTGGTTGCATTACTGCACAAGCTTCTAAACCTGATCTAAATCCAACAGCTCCCCCAAGTGTCCCTGTGCAAACCACTGCAGCTCCACAGCCTCCTATTGTACATACATCCTTTCAGCCACCAATAACAAATATCACTGTGGCTCCCACCGTGGAAGAAACAACCAACTTAATTAACAAGGACAATCTTACTGAAGCTCCAGATAACAGACCACCCCTGCACCCAGGTACAGAAATAATTTCACAAAAGCACTTATCCACAACTTTTATTTTCTTACAGTTAATGGTTTACACGGGTCCTTTATGCATCTATGATGTAGTCACATGTCTTTCGCTTTTTTGTTTTTTTGTTTTTTTAACAGCATGCCAACTCCTCTGTAACTTTGAGCAAGACTTATGTCAGTGGAATCAGATGCCTACTGATGCTTTTGATTGGACAAGGCAGAGTGGCTCCACGCCTACTATGAATACTGGACCTTCCTCAGATCACACCACAGGAGGTATTTAGCTTTGTGACAATCTGAAAAAATTTGGTAAACCAAGGTCGTATACAGTGTTAAACTTACAGTAAAATACACTATTTTTGTGTTTTATATTAACCATAGTCACTCTGTTAAAGCAAATTGAATAATTTTTTATCCATTCAGTGTTAAAAAAAAAATTAAAAACCACTTTCAGCTCTGACTGTAAATGACCTGAACTTGTAGAATTGGCTGGATTATTCTTTATTCTTATTGTCTAAAAATGGATCTTTAACTCACTGGATGTACATTCCCATTCAGATGGCCACTATCTTTACATCGAAGCCAACAGTGCTTCATATGGAGACACGGCTCGTCTCATCAGCTCTGTGTGCTCTGACCCTGGTCCTCAGTGTCTGCAGTTCTGGTACCATATGTATGGCTCAGCAGATACAATGGGCCTACACATTTACCTGCTCCAGAACAGAACAGCCAATCAGATCTGGAAGAAGAGGAATGACCAGGGAAATATGTGGCACCTGGCTCAGGTGGACATTGAAGCAACCACAGCTTTTCAGGTGACTCATCTCAAGCCATGTACTCAGACTGTGGCCTGCTTTCTAATGACAAATGGTTTCATGCAAACTTATCAATCAATTCCACTTTATCATTTAGATCATCATTGAGGGGCGCAGAGGATCCAATGATCAGTCAGATGTAGCCATAGATGATATAAATCTTATTCGTGGTCACTGCTCAGGTAAGAAGCACATACAAATGCAGACCCCTAATAACACTGTTGCAGATCTGCGTGGTTGCATTACTGCACAAGCTTCTAAACCTGATCTAAATCCAACAGCTCCCCCAAGTGTCCCTGTGCAAACCACTGCAGCTCCACAGCCTCCTATTGTCAATGCTTCCTTCCAACCACCAATAACAAATATCACTGTGGCTCCCACCGTGGAAGAAACAACCAACTTAATTAACAAGGACAATCTTAATGAAGCTCCAGATAACAGACCACCCCTGCACCCAGGTACAGAAATAATTTCAGAAAAGCACTTATCCACAACTTTTATTTTCTTACAGTTAATGGTTTACACGTGTCCTTTATGCATCTCTGATGTAGTCACATTTGTTTTGCTTTTTTGCTTTTTTGTTTTTTTTTAACAGCATGCCAACTCCTCTGTAACTTTGAGCAAGACTTATGTCAGTGGAATCAGATGCCTACTGATGCTTTTGATTGGACAAGGCAGAGTGGCTCCACCCCTACTATGAATACTGGACCTTCCTCAGATCACACCACAGGAGGTATTTAGCTTTGTGACAATCGGAAAAAATTTGGTAAACCAAGGTCGTATACAGTGTTAAACTTACAGTAAAAATACACTATTTTTGTGTTTTATATTAACCATAGTCACTCTGTTAAAGCAAATTGAATAATTTTTTATCCATTCAGTGTAAAAAAAAATTAAAAACCAGTTTCAGCTCTGACTGTAAATGACATGAACTTGTAGAATTGGCTGGATTATTCTTGATTCTTATTGTCTAAAAATGGATCTTTAACTCACTGGATGTACATTCCCATTCAGATGGCCACTATCTTTACATCGAAGCCAACAGCGCTTCATATGGAGACACGGCTCGTTTCATCAGCTCTGTGTGCTCTGACCCTGGTCCTCAGTGTCTGCAGTTCTGGTACCATATGTATGGCTCAGCAGATACAATGGGCCTACACATTTACCTTCTCCGAAACGGAACAGCCAATCAGATCTGGAAGAAGAGGAATGACCAGGGAAATATGTGGCACCTGGCTCAGGTGGACATTGAAGCAACCACAGCTTTTCAGGTGACTCATCTCAAGCCATGTACTCAGACTGTGGCCTGCTTTCTAATGACAAATGGTTTCATGCAAACTTATCAATCAATTCCACTTTATCATTTAGATCATCATTGAGGGGCGCAGAGGATCCAATGATCAGTCAGATGTGGCCATAGATGATATAAATCTTATTCGTGGTCACTGCTCAGGTAAGAAGCACATACAAATGCAGACCCCTAATAACACTGTTGCAGATCTGCGTGGTTGCATTACTGCACAAGCTTCTAAACCTGATCTAAATCCAACAGCTCCCCCAAGTGTCCCTGTGCAAACCACTGCAGCTTCACAGCCTCCTATTGTACATACATCCTTTCAGCCACCAATAACAAATATCACTGTGGCTCCCACCGTGGAAGAAACAACCAACTTAATTAACAAGGACAATCTTACTGAAGCTCCAGATAACAGACCACCCCTGCACCCAGGTACAGAAATAATTTCACAAAAGCACTTATCCACAGCTTTTATTTTCTTACAGTTAATGGTTTACACGTGTCCTTTATGCATCTATGATGTAGTCACATGTCTTTCGCTTTTTTGTTTTTTTGTTTTTTTAACAGCATGCCAACTCCTCTGTAACTTTGAGCAAGACTTATGTCAGTGGAATCAGATGCCTACTGATGCTTTTGATTGGACAAGGCAGAGTGGCTCCACCCCTACTATGAATACTGGACCTTCCTCAGATCACACCACAGGAGGTATTTAGCTTTGTGACAATCTGAAAAAATTTGGTAAACCAAGGTCGTATACAGTGTTAAACTTACAGTAAAAATACACTATTTTTGTGTTTTATATTAACCATAGTCACTCTGTTAAAGCAAATTGAATAATTTTTTATCCATTCAGTGTAAAAAAAAAATTAAAAACCAGTTTCAGCTCTGACTGTAAATGACCTGAACTTGTAGAATTGGCTGGATTATTGATTCTTATTGTCTAAAAATGGATCTTTAACTCACTGGATGTACATTCCCATTCAGATGGCCACTATCTTTACATCGAAGCCAACAGTGCTTCATATGGAGACACGGCTCGTCTCATCAGCTCTGTGTGCTCTGACCCTGGTCCTCAGTGTCTGCAGTTCTGGTACCATATGTATGGCTCAGCAGATACAATGGGCCTACACATTTACCTGCTCCAGAACAGAACAGCCAATCAGATCTGGAAGAAGAGGAATGACCAAGGAAATATGTGGCACCTGGCTCAGGTGGACATTGAAGCAACCACAGCTTTTCAGGTGACTCATCTCAAGCCATGTACTCAGACTGTGGCCTGCTTTCTAATGACAAATGGTTTCATGCAAACTTATCAATCAATTCCACTTTATCATTTAGATCATCATTGAGGGGCGCAGAGGATCCAATGATCAGTCAGATGTGGCCATAGATGATATAAATCTTATTCGTGGTCACTGCTCAGGTAAGAAGCACATACAAATGCAGACCCCTAATAACACTGTTGCAGATCTGCGTGGTTGCATTACTGCACAAGCTTCTAAACCTGATCTAAATCCAACAGCTCCCCCAAGTGTCCCTGTGCAAACCACTGCAGCTCCACAGCCTCCTATTGTCAATGCTTCCTTCCAACCACCAATTACAAATATCACTGTGGCTCCCACCGTGGAAGAAACAACCAACTTAATTAACAAGGACAATCTTACTGAAGCTCCAGATAACAGACCACCCCTGCACCCAGGTACAGAAATAATTTTACAGCGGCTCTCGTATGCCACTTTTAGCCTTTTACAGTTAACTGTTTACATGTGTCCTTCATGTGTCCCTGATGTAATCATACTGAATTTCTTTCTCTTCTTTTTTTTTACAGCATGCCAACTCCTCTGTAACTTTGAGCAAGACTTATGTCAGTGGAATCAGATGCCTACTGATGCTTTTGATTGGACAAGGCAGAGTGGCTCCACCCCTACTATGAATACTGGACCTTCCTCAGATCACACCACAGGAGGTAATTAACTTTATGACACAATCCGAAAAAATTTGGTAAACCAAGGTTGTGTACAGTGTTAAACTTCCAGAAAAAATAAAACCAATTGCACACTATTTTTCAGTTTACTGCTCACAGCTATGCTGTTAAAGCCAGTTGAGGACTTTTGTTTTCAATCCGCGTGAAAAAAATTAACAAATAGATGCAGCTCTGACTGTAAATGACATGAACTTGTAGAATTGGCTGGATTATTCTTTATTCTTATTGTCTAAAAATGGATCTTTAACTCACTGGATGTACATTCCCATTCAGATGGCCACTATCTTTACATCGAAGCCAACAGTGCTTCATATGGAGACACGGCTCGTTTCATCAGCTCTGTGTGCTCTGACCCTGGTCCTCAGTGTCTGCAGTTCTGGTACCATATGTATGGCTCAGCAGATACAATGGGCCTACACATTTACCTGCTCCAAAACAGAACAGCCAATCAGATCTGGAAGAAGAGGAATGACCAAGGAAATATGTGGCACCTGGCTCAGGTGGACATTGAAGCAACCACAGCTTTTCAGGTGACTCATCTCAAGCCATGTACTCAGACTGTGGCCTGCTTTCTAATGACAAATGGTTTCATGCAAACTTATCAATCAATTCCACTTTATCATTTAGATCATCATTGAGGGGCGCAGAGGATCCAATGATCAGTCAGATGTGGCCATAGATGATATAAATCTTATTCGTGGTCACTGCTCAGGTAAGAAGCACATACAAATGCAGAACCCTAATAACACTGTTGCAGATCTGCGTGGTTGCATTACTGCACAAGCTTCTAAACCTGATCTAAATCCAACAGCTCCCCCAAGTGTCCCTGTGCAAACCACTGCAGCTCCACAGCCTCCTATTGTCAATGCTTACTTCCAACCACCAATAACAAATATCACTGTGGCTCCCACCGTGGAAGAAACAACCAACTTAATTAACAAGGACAATCTTAATGAAGCTCCAGATAACAGACCACCCCTGCACCCAGGTACAGAAATAATTTCATAAAAGCACTTATCCACAACTTTTATTTTCTTACAGTTAATGGTTTACACATGTCCTTTATGCATCTCTGATGTAGTCACATTTCTTTTGCTTTTTTTGTTTTTTTTTAACAGCATGCCAACTCCTCTGTAACTTTGAGCAAGACTTATGTCAGTGGAATCAGATGCCTACTGATGCTTTTGATTGGACAAGGCAGAGTGGCTCCACCCCTACTATGAATACTGGACCTTCCTCAGATCACACCACAGGAGGTATTTAGCTTTGTGACAATCGGAAAAAATTTGGTAAACCAAGGTCGTATACAGTGTTAAACTTACAGTAAAAATACACTATTTTTGTGTTTTATATTAACCATAGTCACTCTGTTAAAGCAAATTGAATAATTTTTTATCCATTCAGTGTAAAAAAAAATTAAAAACCAGTTTCAGCTCTGACTGTAAATGACATGAACTTGTAGAAGTGTCTGGATTATTCTTGATTCTTATTGTCTAAAAATGGATCTTTAACTCACTGGATGTACATTCCCATTCAGATGGCCACTATCTTTACATCGAGGCCAACAGCGCTTCATATGGAGACACGGCTCGTTTCATCAGCTCTGTGTGCTCTGACCCTGGTCCTCAGTGTCTGCAGTTCTGGTACCATATGTATGGCTCAGCAGATACAATGGGCCTACACATTTACCTTCTCCGAAACGGAACAGCCAATCAGATCTGGAAGAAGAGGAATGACCAGGGAAATATGTGGCACCTGGCTCAGGTGGACATTGAAGCAACCACAGCTTTTCAGGTGACTCATCTCAAGCCATGTACTCAGACTGTGGCCTGCTTTCTAATGACAAATGGTTTCATGCAAACTTATCAATCAATTCCACTTTATCATTTAGATCATCATTGAGGGGCGCAGAGGATCCAATGATCAGTCAGATGTGGCCATAGATGATATAAATCTTATTCGTGGTCACTGCTCAGGTAAGAAGCACATACAAATGCAGACCCCTAATAACACTGTTGCAGATCTGCGTGGTTGCATTACTGCACAAGCTTCTAAACCTGATCTAAATCCAACAGCTCCCCCAAGTGTCCCTGTGCAAACCACTGCAGCTCCACAGCCTCCTATTGTACATACATCCTTTCAGCCACCAATAACAAATATCACTGTGGCTCCCACCGTGGAAGAAACAACCAACTTAATTAGCAAGGACAATCTTACTGAAGCTTCAGATAACAGACCACCCCTGCACCCAGGTACAGAAATAATTTTACAGCGGCTCTCGTATGCCACTTTTAGCCTTTTACAGTTAACTGTTTACATGTGTCCTTCATGTGTCCCTGATGTAATCATACTGAATTTCTTTCTCTTCTTTTTTTTTACAGTATGCCAGCTCCTCTGTAACTTTGAGCAAGACTTATGTCAGTGGAATCAGATGCCTACTGATGCTTTTGATTGGACAAGGCAGAGTGGCTCCACCCCTACTATGAATACTGGACCTTCCTCAGATCACACCACAGGAGGTAATTAACTTTATGACACAATCCGAAAAAATTTGGTAAACCAAGGTTGTGTACAGTGTTAAACTTCCAGAAAAAATAAAACCAATTGCACACTATTTTTCAGTTTACTGCTCACAGCTATGCTGTTAAAGCCAGTTGAGGACTTTTGTTTTCAATCCGCGTGAAAAAAATTAACAAATAGATGCAGCTCTGACTGTAAATGACATGAACTTGTAGAATTGGCTGGATTATTCTTTATTCTTATTGTCTAAAAATGGATCTTTAACTCACTGGATGTACATTCCCATTCAGATGGCCACTATCTTTACATCGAAGCCAACAGCGCTTCATATGGAGACACGGCTCGTTTCATCAGCTCTGTGTGCTCTGACCCTGGTCCTCAGTGTCTGCAGTTCTGGTACCATATGTATGGCTCAGCAGATACAATGGGCCTACACATTTACCTGATCCAAAACAGAACAGCCAATCAGATCTGGAAGAAGAGGAATGACCAAGGAAATATGTGGCACCTGGCTCAGGTGGACATTGAAGCAATAGAAGAATTCCAGGTGAGTTACCCATTAACGATGTTACTTTATTTGCCAAGTCTCCTTTTGGAAACCTGCAGAGCAAACCATTCACAGTGCAAGTCTTGCAACAGTTTTAAATGTAACATAATCACTCTGTACACTGTGAGACGTATAATTCAATTCAATTCAATTCAATTCAATTTCATTCATATTACGCCAAATCACAACAAACAGTCGCCTTAAGGCTCTTTGTATTGTAGGTAACAGCCTTACAATAATAATGCAATTCATCATTTACCTCTGCATTTTTAGATCATATTTGAAGGGCGACGAGGTTCCAATGATCAATCTGATGTGGCAATAGATGATGTAATGCTTCATCGTGGGCAGTGTGCAGGTAATCCTGTTTATCTGATTTAACTGAAATGTTACAAATTAGGTCGGCTCCTACTTTCATCAGAAATTCAAAACCTTCACAAAACAACTTTTTTTTTTTTTCCCTCATTTAACTTTTATTCTGAGTGTCTGCCGGTTCTCTGACTGTGTATATGTGTCTTTCCCCAGCACTGTCCTGCCCACAAAATAGTCACTACGCCACTTGTGTCCCCGCATGTAGTCCAACCTGTTTATACTTGAATGGCCCACCGCACTGCAGTAACAATGAGGCTTGTGTTCCTGGATGTGTATGTGATGATGGATTTGTGCTGAAAAGTCAGGTTTGCGTGCCTCTGCAACAATGTGGCTGTGTGGACAGGAATGGCACCAAACATCAAGTAAGACATTTTGACAATTTTGAGACAATCTCTGAATGTCTGATGATCATTACTGCAAATAAAAAAAAAACATGAACATTTGGTCAAAGTATGCTGACCACATGTTTTTTCTTTTCAGTTCAATGAAAAGTGGTACACCGATCATTGCAGTGAGCAATGTGAATGTGAGGAGGATGATGGAATAGGGAAAATTGACTGTGATGACAAAGATAAGTGTGGTGGAAATGCTGTCTGCCTTCAAAATGAAAATGGCAATTATTACTGCCAGTCTACAGGTACTGTAGAGGCCATTAATAAGCTCTAAAGTGTACCTAAAGTGTGTTTCATTTCGTCCCTATTTATTTAACTTCTCTTCTTGTTTCTCCATAGGCTTCGATGAGTGCACTATCAAAGGGGAGTATAGAACATTTGATAAAATGAAGCATGATTTTGAGGGTGAACACTCCTATGTGCTGGTCAGGACCAGCAACTTGCCAAATAACCTTCCAGACATCTACATTGAAGGCATCAACACACCTGCCTTAGGTGATCGTGATGGTCAGCATGAAAGTGAAAGTAGCATTGAAGAAGATCAGAGCAGCAGAGTCGGGAAAGATGATGAAGAAGATGAAGATGAAGATGATGACAACAGCAAAAAACAAAACAAACACCATAGATTACAAGAGCTTAAGATCAGAGTGTACAATCACACTGTGGAGTTCAAGAAGAATCGGAACCTGATCGTATGTATCAAGAGCATTTTTAACAACACATTCACTTCTTAGCATTTTACTGCATCACAGTGTGATGCTACCTCCACACAAACATTTGTAAAAGCACTTGAGGAGAAACCAGCACCTCTTCACATTTTCCCTTTAAGGTGTTACAACAGTAGCGAGGGACATGATGTTATATGTGCTAAATTATGTTGTGTTATCTTATTCCCTCTCACTTTACACATTTGTAGGTATGAGAAGGAAAAAGAGAGACAGTGTGTTAAAAATGACAATAACAATATTCCATGTTTATCCAAGAACAAGACATTGTGTTTGAGTCCAAGTGATGTAATTCTAAGAAGGCATAAAGTAAATTTATATTGTACTCACTATTCAAAAAACAGCAATACTTGAGCTTAAATACTGTATATTTAAGCACCAACTGCCCTGAAACTCTGACTAGACTGAAAATGAACAGAAACTCTGAAACTAGACTGATTAGTTCAATTAGATTTTATTTATGTAGCACCACAGTCTCCTCAAGGCACTTTATATTATAAAGTAAAAACCATACAATAATTACAGAGAAAACTCAACAGTCAAAATTGACCCCATATGAGGAAGCACTTGGCGACAGTGGGATTGAAAGACTCCCTTTCAAAAGGAAGAAACCTCTGGCAAAACCAGGTTCAGGGAGGGGCAGCCATTTGCCGCCACTGGTTGGGGGTGAGGGGGGGGAGACATGACAAAACAAGCTGTGGAATAGAGACAGAGATTAACAACAATAACTCATGATTAAATGCAGAGTGGTGTATAAACACATGGAGAATCAAAAGTAGTGAATGAAAAAGAAACTCATGGCAACTCCCCAGCAGCCTAAATTCCTCTCAGTGTTACTGGAGGCCAAGGCAATACAGAGTAATATCTGGTTAGACGCCATGTTTCTAAGGTTTGTAGGGCCGAGTAAAATAACTTCAGTTTTATCTGAATTTAAGAAGCAGGAAATTAGAAGTCCTTTATGTCTTTAAGACATTCCTGCAGTTTAACTAATTGATGTGTGTCATCTGGCTTCATGGCCAGATAAAGCTGGGTATCATCTACATAACAGTGATAATGTATACATTCTTTCTAATAATACTGCCTAAGGGAAGCATATATAATGTAAATAGAATTGGTCCTAGCACAGAACCCTGTGGAACTCTATTATTAACCCTACTGCATAAAGAAGACTCTCCATTTACATTAACAAGTTGGAGTCTATTAGTTAAATATGATTCAAACCACTGCAGCATGGTACCTTTAATGCCTGTGGCATGCTCTAATCTCACCAGTATTGAGTGCTGCACTGAGCTCGAGGCCATGTGAGCAACTCTGTGAGATTTTAGCTACACAGCAGCACTTTTAGCTAATTGCATTGTCATTATAATATTATGACAATGAAAATGTGGTATGGTTAAGGATTGTAAACATCATAAATATTATAGCGTACTATACTTGTGATTTAGCACATATTACCATGGAAAATATTGAGCACTGAAGGCTGATGGAAATATGAACAACTTGCACTTACTTGGTAATATAGCCAAGTCTTCATGCTAATAGGAACATTAAGGTATACACAAGATTTTACAAAAAGACACTCTGTAGATGTGAAAATTCCTCATTGCTTAATTATAAACTAAATAGATGAAAGTAGATTAAATTTCAAGGTTAACCAAAGTCATTACAGGAATCATCCTGTATGAAAGAATGTCTGTAGTAAATTTCATGGCATTTTCATTCTACAGTTAAGATATATTATGTTGTGTTAAACCTACATTACAATGACCCATGTGAATTCATAGCAACAAAAAAAATCTCTTAACACAACAAACACAATCATACAAGACTGAACAGTGGAACAAACATCTACATATACTTTGATTATATGATAAATCACACTGACATATTGTTTTGTTTCTCTTCAGGTGGATGGAAAGAGAACTGACACACCCATCTCAGTGACTGGTGGTCTAAAAATCTGGGAACGTTCCTCTCGAATCTACCTACAAACTGATTTTGGCCTGTCGGTGGAGTTTGATAGACACAGCACAGCAGGTAGCTAATTTTTGCCCCCTACAAATCTAATAACATCAGCAGTTGATGTAATTTCTTTAATATGTAATTCCTCTCCTAGATGATAAACAATGAGTTATTTGCTCTGTTCATACAATGAATTAAATCTCACCAATCATATTTATTCTACAGAGATTGTTCTACCACGCATTTATAGAAGGAAGGTGGGAGGCCTGTGTGGAAACTTTGATGGTCAGAAGAAGAATGACAAGATGAAGCCAGATGGTACCATGGCCAGAAGCACTCGAGAGTTTGGAGAGAGCTGGAGAGTGTGAAGGCCAGATGAGACACTGTCCTAGAATGTGGGCAGTGGAGGTCATGACCACAAGTTGAATGGATAAATAAGAACACAAGGTTTTAATTATTTAGATTTTTCTTTAGCTCTGCTTTGCAGGTCTATGACACTGTTTTGCTGTTGCACAAGAAGTACACAAAAATAACTGTTAACCTACTGAAGTCACATTTTTCAGGGACTTGGACATGTTTTAGATACTGAATGAAATTTCTGAGATTTCTACACATATTTGAAAGAATCTTTGAACTCTTAATGATTATCTATCGAATTACACTGTTTGTCACTGTCACACTATTTATTCAAAGTTAATATTGTTTTAGCACATATTAATGTGCTCGTTTAAGCTACACAGAATGAAAATGTATGACTGCAAATTGAATCACCATCACTGGATACTATTAAAAATAAATAATTGTGTCTGGTAAATAATTACATGCTCATAATGTGTGTTTTACTTCCTGCGTTGTAGGTTTTCTGATAAATCCTTACTGCTCTAATTAAAAATGCACTGCAAATACATTTGTGTTGCTTTGTGTGGAGTCATTTAATTTCAAGTTTAGCTACAACAGCATTCTTGACATACTCGACATACATCTCCAAACCCCATGTAGGAAAAACAAATAACACAGAACTTCTGTAATATGAGATGTAAAAGGAAAGTAATTCTTTTTTCTAGCAAACAATAAGATCACTCTTGTTTGGAAAGTACGTGTGTGTGTGTGTGTGTGTGTGTGTGTGTGTGTGTGTGTGTGTGTGTGTGTGTGTGTGTGTGTGTGTGTGTGTGTGTGTGTCTTTGTCTAATCCCTTTATAAATAAACTTTTATGACACTCAGCAGTCACACAGAGTCATGAATTGGTTTGTTCTATGCCTCTTCCTTCTCTTAAGGTTTCTCTGTGATGGTAAGTGAAACTATGTCTACTGAAAGTACTACTTAACAGTTTAATATGTTATGGCATAATTATCTCATAATACAAAAAAATTACTTTAATTTCAGATATATATTTTGAATGTGCATCTTTAACGGATTTAATTGGTTACTGTGTTTTGGGCTGGATTCCCTCTAATGTTATGACGCAAATATATTTTTTAGGCTGATAATTTGGGTGTTGGTCGTTGCATGGTCAACATTTTTGGTGACTGCACTCTGTTTTTGGTGATGGATTTCACTTAAGTAGCAGGTGAAAAAATCTACAGGCTTTTGAAACAAGAAAGCAAACGATTCTAAATAATGAAGATCTGACTGAGTGTGTAAGAGTTATGATTTGGAGAAATTGAACCATGGAGGCTGCTAATAGTGACAGCTGATGCTGAGGTTATTATACTAAAGTTTGACAATGAGAAGATACAGAATGAACATCAAAATGGCAGGAAAAGTAATGTTAATATGAATTTAAGTCCTTCTAGCAACACTTACATCACATGCTACTGGAATGTCTTTAGCAAAGTTGCACACATAAATACCGTATTTTTCGGACTATAAGTCGCTCCGGAGTATAGGTCGCACCAGCCAAAAAAGGCATAATAAAGAAAAAAAAAACATAAGTCGCACTTTTTTTGGGGGGGGGGGTTATTTGATAGAATCCGAGACTCAGAGCAGAAATTACAATTTAAAATAATAATGGATTAAAGAACAGGGCGAACACGGTTACGCCTACGTTATGCTAACGTTGCTAATTCAGCTACATGACGCACAACGAACACGTGTCTGGTATGTTAACGTAACATTAAGTTATTCAGATAACCATAGCATAAAGAACACGCTAACAAGTTAACCAAACCATCAATCCATTGAATTCTTCATCCTCGGTGTCACTTCTAAACAACTCCGCACACTCCGTACGTAGACGAAGCGCCGCTTCCTCTTCTGTGTCGCTTTCATCAGACTCGTCGTCAGCTGCAGTTCCAATTATTCCAGCCTTTCTGAATCCCAACAGGATGGTTTGGTTGTCACTGAAGCCCATGTTTTCTTGATCCATCCAATGACTTCCAGGAAAGTTGGGTGGTGCATTCTCCCAGTTGCCGTTAAGCTGTGCTCTCCATCCATCATCCACTGCGCCCACAGGTTACGCAAGACTGCCTTAAAGCTCCGGTTCACGGAGATGTCAAGTGGCTGGAGTATTTTGGTTCATGTGTTATAAATTTCACATATAAGTCGCTCCGGAGTATAGGTCGCACCCCCAGCCAAACTATGAAAAAAAGTGCGACTTATACTCCGGAAAATACGGTAGGCACTGAGAAAAAACTAATTGTATGTTAATAATAAATGTATTTATCTTATTTATCGTTTCAATTTTCTAGCCCAAACACCAGTTCCAAGTACCAGACCAACAGGTAACATCCACAACACCATTCATACAATTAACCACCATGTTCAATGCAACAGACACTGCCTCCACCTCAAACCCACAATATTCATCTAGCTTTCTGTCACTTATTCAAGGCACACCTACACTCATAGGCCACTTTATTAGGGACACCTGTTCAACTGTGTCTCAATACAGTTCATCACATGGTAACTGTCATCTTGATACCAGAGGTCTGAGAAGAATGGTCAGAGTGCTTCTAGCTGATAGGGAGGCAGCAGTAACTCAAATAATAATTCATGACAGCCATGATATGCAGAAGAGCATCTCTGCATGCCTCAGTCAGCTACAGCAGCAGAAGACTACACCAGGCGTGGATTCACCAAAATTGGAAAATAGAAGATTAGAAAAATATTGTCTGGTCTGATGAGTCTCAATTTTTTTCTGTAACATACAGATGGTGGGGTCAGAATTTGACATAACATGAAAACATAGCTCCATCCTCCCTTGTTGTTCAGGCTGCTGCTGGTGTATAGGAGATATTTTCTTGGCACATATGGGCCCCTTTGTGTTTAAACACTACACACTAGCTATTGCTGACCACTTCCATCCCTTTATGACCATAGTGTACCCATCTTCTGATGGCTGTTTCCAGGATAATGTGCCCTGTCACAAAGCTCAAATCCTCTCAAACTGGTTTCTTGAATATGACAATGAGTTCATGATACTCCACAGTCAGATCTCAATCCAATAGAGCACTTCTGAGATATGGTGGAACAGGAGAGTTGCATGTGCAGTTGACAAATCTGCAGCAGCTTGAATGATGCTATCATTACTGTTATCATACCAACTTACTCCTGCACCCTAAATGCTTTGTAGGTTATCCACAAAATATTTCAGACATTTCTCAATACTTAAGACATCAACAATTTCATTTATTCTTTATTGAATATTATTCATCTGCTTTATTACTGTTTGTTAGATAATTATTCTAAAGTCAGAGTTATCTTGAGGTCATAGTTAGAACTCTGTGCCCTGATGATCTTGTAGTTTCAACCCAAAAGCTGTGGTGTGTGTGCTGTGTCTAGGCTGTGCAGGTCCACCAGTGCTATGCTGTCCTGGAACAAACTCCAGTTGTTTCAGGGGGTGTTATTGTGACCAGCTCTGTATGACATTTAGTGACTGCTGTCCTGACTACAGGTCAACCTGTATGGAATGTAAGTTACAACGAACATGCAAAACAGCAAGATATTCATTTATGCATTTAAGAATTTGAAAATGAGACAGAGATGATTATTTATAGTGTAAATCTTTCTTCTCTACTACAGCTGTGACTCAAACACCAACAAAAAGACCAACCACAAGAAGCAGCAATATTACAAATGCATATACAAATATCACCACACCACTACTCAGTGCAATCAATGTGAGCACAACCTCAGCATCCACAGTGCCAATATCTTCATCAACCAGCCAGACAAACAGTGATACTTCGACACTAGCAATTAGCAGAAAATCTTCATCAGTCTCTGATGCAACAGCAGCAACCACTGATACACCCGATTATGGCAACACAACTTTGGTGCCTGCAGTCTCTGATTCTACAGCAACCAGCACAACAAGCAACAGTAAATCTGAATTTGATCCCAGCACATCCTCAGCATCCACACTGCCAACTACTTCAGCAACCAGCAGCACTACATCTGCACCAGCACATATGAGCACCCCAGTGATGTCTTCAGCAATAGCACCCAGTACAACAAGGAGTAGTACAGCATTCACACCATCTCCAACAACAGCAACCAGCAAAAAAAGCAGCACTACTGCATCTCCACCTTTAGATGGCTTCATAACATCAGTCTCCACTGATGCAGGTTGGTCAGTGTCTAAATGGGCCCATATCATGAAAGACATGTTGATAATCTTGGCAAGACAAGCACAGCTCAATTTTCAGTATATAAGCAGGTATAATAGAGGGCATCCTCCAGCAAGCAATAATAAACCTGCTTTCCTACTATGGAATTGTCCCCCGTAAAAGCTATTTTAAGCATTCATGAATATTTATTTCACTGAAAATGCACTAGAATTTTTTGTGGCAACCTTTTGTGTGATTATTTTGAGTATTTGTTTTACTGTTTACATCAATGATGATTTTTGAGCTATGATGATTTTTTATATTTAATTCTACTGTTTAATCATTTCAGTTTTCTTGCATTTCTAGAAGAAACATCCACTATATATCAGCCAGAACAGAGACTGTTAGAAGCCAGTGCAAATCTGGATAATGGGAGTGTAATATCTTTCCCAGGAGATGGAAACAAAGCTGGTGTTCCCAACAAAAACACATTTTCCTCAACTGGTACCAGCTCAGACAAAGGTACAGTCAATAAAACGTGCATCTTTCAGTGTTTAAATACATTAAAGCTTTCTAGTACTTAAATAAGTGTATTTTTATTTGCACCTTGCTTTTAGATTTCCAAACAGTGACTTTTCACCTAAAAGCCTCACTTTTATCCTATGATCAGCATAACAAAGATGTGATTTTAGAGGCTTTATCCAGTGTAAGTAAAAGCTGCCTTTGAATACAAATCATACAGCATCGGATGTGACATGCTTGCATAATCACTGAGTATCTCCTCTCTCATAGTTCCTGTCCAACATCCTTCTCCAGTTGAACTGTGAGCGCTGCATTCTGAAAGTCCAACACGTCAACACACCTGAGAAATAACATTCGTAACAGTCAAAATCTGTAACCCCCTGCCAAAAAAAATAATGCCATAGAAAACAGAAATTTTCTGTTATCTTGAGAGGCAAACTAAAATATTCCAGCAGCTAGGGAGCCAGAAAAATACTATAATAAAACATTAAAAAAAAAAAACATACAAAAACAAAACAGAAATACTTCACCAGACTGAAGCAGCCAGGAATAAAACTATCAACCATCTGATTAGTAGGTGACCTGCTTATCAGCCACTCCAAACGACACCTGGTATTCCCTGGTGGTCTCCCATCCAAGTACTAACCAGGTCCGACTCTGCTAAGCTTCCGAGCACACAGCTTCTTCAGAAAGTTTCTTTGGAAAAGTGGAAGCCCTCTCCCTTAGAGTCATTCAGGAAGGGTTCAGAGTAAAGTCGCTATTCCTCCACATCGAAAGGAGCCAGTTGAGGTGGTTTGGGCATCTCACTAGGATGTTTTCTGGGTGTCTCTTGGGTGAAGTGTTCCAGGCATGTCCTGCTGGGAGGAGGCACCAGGGCAGATCCAGGACACACTGGAGAAATTATATTTCTTGGTTGGCCTGGGAACACCTTGAATGGATGGGTGGACTGAATAACAAAAATTATACATTTTTCCCCACCATTTTAGTGGTGAAAACTTCCATAATGACATAATGTATGTTATTAATGAACTAATCCAGGTAAATGTTTTGTGTCATTTTACACTCAATGCATCAGATTTTAGATATGTATTTACAGCAATAAACCAGAATTTAACTGTTTCATTTTTAAAATAAACACGACATATTCATGAAATTATGTTAAACGTCTGACTTTATTTTTACTTTAATCTGTAAAATTTATAAGGACAAATTCTGTAATATTCTGTTAAAGTTTCATTTTTTACAGTGCAGGATATGTCCCCAGCTGTACTCTGACATCAAAGTGCACAATTCTCAACAACAAAATCATTTCTTGATAAACTTTCAAATATCAGAGCGTTCATTCAACACCAAAGTTTGAAAGTTGATTCAAGTGAAACATAATACTGTGCCATTTTATGTTTTATAGTACTAATATTACTCAAATTTATCACCAAGTAGTTGCCTTTTATACATATGCTATAACACACACCTCATTGCACATGCCATAGCTCACAAATACTGTACCATGCTACTGAATGTGTTTCAGAAAGCAGATACAACTTTTCTAACCACATATACAGTGATTGTTCACCTGTTACATGGCAAGAAAGTGCATTAAGTGTGTGGCTGATGAGAGGATTGTCAGGAGAGAGAGAGAGAGAGAGAGACCATA
This sequence comes from Archocentrus centrarchus, assembly GCF_007364275.1. Classification (NCBI taxonomy): domain Eukaryota; kingdom Metazoa; phylum Chordata; class Actinopteri; order Cichliformes; family Cichlidae; genus Archocentrus; species Archocentrus centrarchus. The sequence continues at coordinate 300,012 of NW_022060308.1, forward strand.
AAAGTCATCTTCTGAATGCTTTATCACACTGAGACATGAAGGCTGAGACTGAGGTATGATCTGCAAAAGATCATAATTTTTTTTGTCATATTTCCTGACCTTGAGCTCATCCATGATCCAGCTTTTGCTTCCTTGTTGCTGAATGCTCTTATCTGTACACATATATCCTGTTATTTTCCAGAATTAAAGAACAGGTAAGTAATGAATGAGAATCTGGATGTTGATTTGAATGGACTCTAGGACATAGAACTGTCATCAGTTTTTTTTTCAGATGAATCATCTTTATTAATATTATACCTCGATGTTGTGTTGCAGCCTGCAGCTCACTGCTGTTGATCTTATTCAGGCTGTCTCATCTCTGCGTGCTGCCTAATTAAGGTCAGTACAATTTGAACTTTGCTTCAGTGACTCTGTTCAAATGTTGTGTGAACAGGGTCTGCATAACATCTGGAATCTATCTTAACTAATGCACCTGTAAAATGTGAGTTATGAGTTAACTATGCAGCGCTAACACTGTTGTGGTGTCTCTTCTGATGTCATGTGCACATCCAGGTAGATGACCATGGAGCAGCCAGAAGGGAAAAGGAGGAGGAGCTTTGATATCAGGTAAGTTGTGAGCCACAGGGGTCATCATCTTTTTTATTAAGTTTATAGGTGTTGTTGCTGGTGTGTTAACTAATCTTAAGGAAGAATTGCCTGTAATGAGGGTGAGTCTGTTACCTCACTTGTGTCTTTCTGGCCATTTGACAAACAGAAATGTATTTCATGCTTAAGTAAATTAAGCTTTTTAAAATACATTTTTAAAAAAGCAGGCAGATATCAATCAGATTCAGTCAGCACATTTTAGTGTGAATCTCACAGTCTGATAAACATTAATAAGAGTGTTGCTGAGTCAGCACATTTGTGTTTTGAGCATTTATTTGAGGAAATTAAGAATAAGAATGATACAGAAACATGAAGAAGCTCACTGCATTTTTTTCCTGTATGATTATTGTTGGCTTGATTTTTCATTTATTTAGCTAGCTGAAGTTTTCACACTGGATTAACAGTGCTTGGTAGCTTCATCAAAAGGAACACACACGTGTGCGTATGTAATATAACACATTACTTATGTATTACTGTAGGTATTATATGATACTGAGAGGTGTTTTTTTTTCTCCCTCTCTACTCTCCACTATGGATTTCCTCCCAGGCTGCCATCCTGGCTCCCCTTGCTGTGAAGATGTTGGAGGAAGATCAGTTAGAATGGGAAGATGCTCCTCCTGTGTAAGTCGTGTTTAAAACAATCTGAAGCCACAGAGCAATGCTGTCACCAAACTGACTGCATTTTAAAAAAAGTCATGCTAAGTATTTGACTGAGACCGCTGCAGTGACCGCATGCGCCAGGTTTCCAAAAAACTACAAAGTTGCATCAGACTCAAATTTTTCCACCAAGCAGCATATTTGCCTGTGCATCTTTCTGTCCTGGTCCTGGATCTGTGAGCCACTGTTTCCATTCTGCTCTTTCAGATTCTGTTGTCTCTGTTTGTAACGCTGTTACTGTGATGATAAATGTCTACAATAACCATATCCTGATATGTAGATATAACATTTGCATGTTTCTGAATAAAAAAAAAAAACATTTTTATATTCAGTGATTTTTAGCAATTTAAATATTATTAATGATAATCTTTAACACAAAAATTAACAAAGGTTACAAATTAAAATAAGACACTGCAACAGGCACTGATCCACAGAAACAGATTTGGATGGAGGACTTTATGATGGCAGAGCTTTTTGTTAGACATGTGAAACTCTGACATTTCCTAAAAACTGGACTAACAGATAAAGCAGAGATTTATGTCCAGAGATGCAAACAGAAGCTGAAGCAGTTTCTTACTCGAGTCAAACAGTTTTCAATGGTTGACACACATTTACACCCTCTCTGTGGGGTGGGTGGGATGGATGAGGATGTTTTAAAACTCCAAAATTTGAATTTAAGACTGCCTTACTGGTTTCCTTATTTTGGTTCATCTGAATTGTAAATGACTTTGAGCTTAATTGGCTAAAACTGATGTCTGAATGTTGTTTATGTTAAAATGCTTTAGATGAATAAAGGTTTTGTCACAATTTATGACCATTTCCTTTTTGAAGTCACTGATCAGTGAACACCACACTGATGGCCTGCAACAAGCTGTTGTGTGCATAACGCTAACCACAGAGAGGCAGAAGGTGAACATCGGTATTGCTGTTTAATGAACGCTGCACAAGGGTAAAAGTGAATACAAACAGTTTTAGGTTGTCTTTTTCAATTACACACAAGCCACCACAGGGTGGTGCAGTTTACCTGATAACATCTCCCCTTTTAACAGTTTTTTTAAACACTTACTCGTACTGAGATTACTTTTACATAACTGGTAAATGCTGCATGCTTATCTGTTACTATTCCCCTTTCTCATATCCAACATGACCCGTAACTGGTCATTATCTCAACATCAGGACATATCTACTGTATGAGATATTAACACTGAAGAGGTGATGATATAAATTGCTTACTGTCTCTTCTTTGTTTTTTTGTAAAGTGTGTGTATGTGTGATTTCACATATACACACACACTACAAGTCTTTCTGGGGGCTTGGTGAGCCTGCCAACTCCTTGTGATCCACAGGGGGCTGGCGAGTTGTTGTGGGGCTCACCGGCATACTGATGAGCTCCCATGGATCCTCCTAAATGGATGAGCTGCTCTCGCTGGACATGCCGTGAGTGGCCGAGTGTTTGGGCCGCACACTGACCCCGGGTGGAACGGGCTCTGCTGGCGCCATCTCCCAATCCTGTCACCTGGAAGTGGCTTCATCCTGACACTCTGCCCAACCTGTAGCTCTGGGAGGTCGCTTGCAGTTTTGTCATACTAATATTTAGCAACCTGCCTTTTGTACTGTATTTTTTTCTGCTACACCTGATACAACACATGGTTCAAGGAGGGCGCCAGTCACTGGGAGAGGTGTCTTAAGTCTGCGTGCCATGAGCTTCTGTGCTGGACTGCTATCCATGCCCCCTGTAGGAGTGTTCCTCCAAAGCAGAATAGCTTTCCATGGGTCATCACCTGCTCGTGAAGCCCATTTACAGATCTTCTTAGCTACCTTCACCACTGATTTGGCCTTACCATTTGCCTTTGGGTGGTGTGGGGATGATGTAATGTGTTCAAATCCCCAGTCTCGAGCAAACTGTCTGAAAAGAGCACAATCAAACTGTGAGCCACAGTCTGTGATTACACGATCAGGCTGTCCATACCTGGCGAATTGAGTCTTGCACCTTCTGACTGTCATTTCAGCAGATAGGTCAGTAAGGTGTTCTATTTACCAGAAGTTTGAGTAGTGGTCTGTCATCAGGAGAAAATCCTTCCCTGCATAATTAAGCAAATCCATGCTTAAGATTTGCCACGGCCGCTTAGGAAGGGGATGCAACATCATAGCCTCTTTTTGCTGGTCATGTGCATACTCATTGTATGTGGCACATTGTCCCACAAAGTCCTTAATTTCTCCCTGCATATTGGGCCAGAAGAGTGTCTGCCTGCCTATGGTAGGCCTCTGCTCCCACATGTCTCCAACTGATACAGCGGAGCATTTCAGGATGCAGCTTCTTGGGATTGATGACCCAGTCACTTTTGAAGAGGACCACTTTCTGCACACTTATCTCATCCCTGAAGGCCCAATATTCTCTGATGGCGATCTGTGTTTCTCCTCTCTGGTCTGGACAGCCCTCCAGTACTGCTGATTTAAGGGCCTGAAGGTGTTCATCCATCTCTGTGTATTGTCTGAATTGGGTCAAGCGCTGACTTGTAACATTGAAGTCGTCAGCTTGGTTTACCTGTTCAGCTTCCAACTCTGCATGTTGGGCTACTGAGCAAACTGACTGCCGTATGTAGTGCTGGTCCAAACTGAGAGGGGGTGCCGTGGCTCTTCTCAGTGTATCACTCAATTACATCTCTGGGCCAGGTTTGTAGACCACGTTCAGGCAGTAGCCCTGAAGAGTGAGCAGTATGCTTTGCAGTCGTTTAGGAGCACTGAGGCGGGGCTTGCTAAAGATGGCAACGAGTGGTTTGTGGTCATTGCTGGCAGTCATGTCACTATTGCCATAGAGGTAGTAATGGAAGCGTTGACAGGCGAAAACTATGCTCAGGCACTCCTGTTCAATTTGAGCATAGTTCTGCTCTGCTGCAGTGAGTGCACTTGAAACAAATGCCACTGGTTGTCCATCTTGCAGGAGGCAGCATTCTAGACCATTTTGGCTTGCATCACTTTGCACTGTGACTGGCTTGCTGACGTCATAATATTTCAGGACTGGTGCAGCTGACACCAGGCGCTTAATCTCTGTCATCGCAGCATTATGCTGTGGGAGCCAGTGCCATGGCACTTCCTTGTCTAGTAGCCTGCACAGTGGTTCACACACCTCAGAATGGCATGACAGGAATTTGGAAAGGTATGTGACAAACCCTATGAATCTCTGCACAGCTTTCACATCGCCCAGAGCTGGCATAGCTTGCACTGCCAGCTCTGGCTGATGTGAAAGAGCTGGCAGTGCAAGCTATGCCAGCTCTGGGCGATGTGAAAGCTGTGCAGAGCTGGCATAGCTTTCACATCGGCCAGAGCTGGCATAGCTTGCACTGCCCTAACCTTCTCAGGGTCTGGTCTTCAGCTGACAGCACATGGCCATGGAAGTGTACCTCTTTGACTTTAAACTGTAGCTTCTTCAGGCTAAGCCTGAGGCAGACTTCCTTGCATCGCTCCATGAGTGCAAGGAGTTTTGTTTCATGATCCCTGTTGGCCTCTTTATCCAAGTTGCCACAGCCAACAACCAAGAGGTCATCTGCAATCAGCTCCACCCCATCCAGGGCTGCCAGTAGCCCATGTTGTTTATTCTGATAGACTTCAGGGGCCACTGAAACACCAAAAGGGAGCTTAAGCCAGCGTTTGCGGCCCCATGGAGTCCAGAATGTGGTGAGAAAGCTGCTTTCACTGTCAAGTTTGCATTGGAGGAAGGCATGGCGTGCATCCAGTAAGAAGAATATGCGGGCTTTGGGCAGCTTGTAAAGGACGTTGTCTAGAGTTGGCATGATATAATGAGGTCTCTTCAGCACTTTGTTCAGGGGCTTTGGGTCAATGCAGATATGAATCTTATCAGGTTTCATAATGATCATCATTTTACTAATCCAATCAGTAGGCTCTGTCACCGAGGTCAAGTGGCCATCCCTCTCGTGTCTATCCAGTTCTGCTTTCACATATGTTTTGAGAGCTTTTGGGATGTTGTGTGGTGGGCACTGCACTGGTGTGATGGACTCATTTAAATCAAAATGGACCTCAACCGGGGAGTGACTCAATGGTGAAAGCTTCTTTGTATATGCTGACAAGCTGCTGCTTCATGAGAGATCCTGGCACAATGCATTCCACCTCAGGTATAGTGAAGTGCATTAGGCCAAGGTGTTCACATGTTAAGCCAGACAACATTGGGTATTGGTTGGTCTGCACGACCTTAAAGTCTAATGGGTATGTGTGTCCCTTTATTGTGCAATGCGTCTTGAAAAGTCCAAGTGAAGTCATGACCTCACCTGAGTAAAGCTTCAGCCTGGTGTGGAACCAATTTCCCCTTTGGCACCACTCTCATCTTTTCTTTGAGGCTCATAACATTGCATGTAGCCCCAGAGTCCAACTGGCACTTTTGCTTGACACCGTTCACTTTCAGATTCACAAACCACTTCTTTCTATTGAAGCTGCTGTGGTCATATATAAATATGCTTCTGCTTCATTGTCCTGTGCTTTGTCGCCAGCTGACTGTCTGGCCCTTTTTTTCAGGCACACGCTTGCAAAGTGATTAGGTGGCAGCAGGTCTTTCCAGCTGCAGGGCATGCATCCCTCCCTGGCTTGTGCTGCTATCCACAATATTTACAGTTCCTTTCACTCTCTTTTGCCCATGATTTGTTGAGCTTGTGCATATTGCCTGGTGTCTGCCGCATTAATTGACTCATCAGATTTATGAGCACTGTTACTGAATTGTCCTCGCTGCTTTTTAAAACATCCTTGCAATGTATCCACCTCTGATGTGGTACCGTTTACGCTACACTGTAAAAAAAATCAGTTGAATTTACGTTAAAATACTGGCAGCTGTGGTTGCCAGTACTTAACTGTAAACTGCTCTACGGTAAATACTGTAAACAGATTCACGGTAAAGTACTGGCAACCACAGCTACCAGTATTTTACCGTAACCAGGTTCACGGAAAAGTACCGGCAACCACAGCTGCCAGTATTTTACCGTAAACAGGTTCACGATAAAGTACCAGCAACCACAGCTGCCAGTATTTTACCGTAAACATGTTCACAGCAAAATACCACAAACCAGGTTTACGACAAAATACCGTAAGGCGGGTTCACAGTAAAATACCGTAAACCGGGTCCACGGCAAAATACCGTAAACCGGGTTCATGGTAAAATACCGTAAACCGGGTCCACGGCAAAATACCGTAAACCGGGTTCATGGTAAAATACCGTAAGCTGGGTTCATGGTAAAATACTGGCCACTATGGTTACCTGTATTTTACTGTATAAAATACGATGACAATTTAAAACCATTTATGATAAACAATTCCAAATACAAATGATATACCTTAAACCTAATTACAGTCGTTGATGAAAAACAGAATACAACTGTGTGATAGATAACAGTATTTTATTGTAAAAATCAACATTACATTCAAACAGTGGCAGCTGTTGTTGCCAGAACTTCACCCAGAAAAAAAATACAACACCAGTGGGTAAGATTTTACAACCAACTGCCCATGGTTAATTACAAAGAAACTAACATATAAAGCCCATTGCAAACAAAGACACTGTTGAAATATAAATACTTTTTGCATTTAGACATTCTTTGGGAAAAATATGTCACCAGTTCTGCTTGAGTACCCGCGTTAGTCATCAGATGTTTGCAGTGGAATTGCAGGATCCTCTCTGCAGCCAGAATAACAAAATAAAAGAAAGCATTAATAATAAGAATGATAATATTATAGTTCTTACACAAATGAATTAAACAAATTTTCAGTTAGATGACATACATACACTGAATGTAAAATATACACCTTGTCTTTGTATACATATTAAGTGTCTTTAATGCAAAAGTCACGAAGGTCCTCCTAGAGAAAGAATGCAGTAAATGTCTGCATTAATATTAATTTCCAAAGCCAACCTGCAACTGTTCAGTAAAACAGCAAAAAATTACTGCAACTTCAGTAATGTGGGCATGTGATGCTGATCAGAAAAAAGAGTTATGAGTTAGCAGTTAGCATAATTACTGAGGTGAACATTTGTCAGACATGAAAAAAGAATCCAAAAACAAACAAAAAGAAACACAATCAAAAGAAAAGAAGACAAAAAAACAAATTATGGACAGTACCTGATAATGGTGATGTTGAGTCAAACTGCTGCCATTGCACATCCCTGTGAAGCTGGCAGCACTTCATTCTCCACTGCACTGTGCTGAGGAGAAGGATGCATTATTTTGTTGTGTTTAAAAATTGTATAACTGCCATAAATGTTTATTAGAAATAAAGCAATAAGAAGGACAATACAGATGTGGTTCTTATAAATAGATGCAGTGCCCCCACCACAGCCTGTGGAACTGTAGTAGATGGACAAAGCTGCACCAGTAGGCAGCAATCCTTTGGTCCCAGCTAAGTCTCCATTAAGGAATAAAATAATATTTTGATAGGTGATCGAAAATTTGTCAAATATTGCAAAGGTCCAGGACAACTGGACCCAAAGGGCTGATGCTGACAAGATGTTAACCATATCATTTAGGTCCTGGATTTCTGCAGTTCTAAACATCAACAAATACAGAAATTGAACATGAAATGGCTAAACAGTGCTTACAAAAGCAGATTAATCTAAAGCATTCTGTTGATAAATCAACACACACTGAACTGTGCAACCACTTACCTCTATTTATCTTTGACAAGACTGGTTTCTGATCAGACAGGTAAACTGGTAGGACAGCAAAGTGGTTGATAAAGTCCATCTGAACCACTGGCAGGTCAGAAGCGAGGACTGACAGGACCAACATCCTCCTAAGTTAGAGAGGTATCAACAGTGTCACTCTGCTCACTGCACATGTAGCAAATTACATTCTAATATATTTCACACTCAAATCCATAAACAGTTGGGCCTCACCTGGTACTACATGCACCACATGTCACGCTGGCCAAGGTTTGATTCCAGTTTGGGCCTTTTGCTGCAGATCATCCCCTCTCTCTGCTGTGTTTCCCGTCTGTCTACTGCCACTGTTCAATAAAGTAGGCATGCCACAAAAATACAAATAAAAAAAAGACAGAAAGCATAAATAAAGAAATGATAAAAATAAAATAACAACAAACAAAATAATTTAAAAATCTTTAACTATCACCATTTAAAAGTGTTAACAGCTGTCTTAGAGACAAACATTAACAGGAGCAGATACACTATGTCAGGGGTGGCCAACTCCAGGCCTCGAGAGCCGGTGTCCTGCAGGTTTTAGATGTGTCCCTGATCCAACACACCTGAATCAAATAGGACTCTGGAGAACTTGACTGCATACTGAGGAGGTAATTCAGCCATTTGATTCAGGTGTGTTGGATCAGGGACACATCTAAAACCTGCAGGACACCGGCTCTCGAGACCTGGAGTTGGCCACCCCTACACTATGTCCTGGGGTTAACATGAGATTTGGCAGATTGGGTAAACCTAATATCTGGTGTAGCAGCGATGCAGCATGGGAAGAATTTTACACACTGATCAGCTGACATCTGCTGCTGCACTTTGGTTTACTGCTCTTTGTGGATATAACTGAATTCAACAAGGTGTAAGCAGACAGATCAGCTCAAACACTCAGGCATTAAGTACCAGTCCAGTCCTTAAATTTAAACTGATGCCTGCTAACATTGGCCACTAACACCACAGCCTGCTCTGCACTAGTCCAACACACTGCACCACCGTACATGTCACCACAAAACTTCAAATTAACTACTTTAGCCTGCACTAAACTGCGTAGTATTTTCATGTAACCTTTGAATAACAATTATTACATTTTAGCTCACAGACACACTGTGGTCCAAACTGCACAGTTTGTCAAGCAGTTTGAAACATTTCAAATCACCTGCCAATTACAAACACTCTGTTTATGCTGCTCACCTTCTATAATGCTAGCAGAGCTCTAGTTACAGAGCTGATATCTCCATGATATCAGCCTAAAAACTAAGCCAAGCTCAGCTAGACTCAGCTTGGCTTAGTTTTTAGGGTATTCCATTAGGCGCTAGCAGAGACGTATATCTATGGGCGCTAGTACCTTGTTCTTGTGGTTTTAATGGCAGTGGGCAAACCAGCTTATAGATGCATTACCGCCACCCACTGGACTGGAGTGTGGACCAGGAGGTGCTACCACATACTTTTTTAGTACCTACTCAGCTGCGGTTCCAGGTGCTCCAAGTTGACTGAAAATGTAGAAAATATGGTATCAACAGGCTGCATGCCACTGATTGGCCAGGCAGTGATGTGACTAGATGAGCCATGCAAGCGACTCCTTCACAAGAATCAAACCTGCCGTTTTTGAAACCCATTAGCATGCTGATGGTTTTGTGCTCAGTGCCTGATGACAGAATCCATGGAAAAGAGACAAAATTGACCTCTGTACAGTATAAAGTATCAAACTGCCTTTCGGATTGATTACTCACTAACTGAAGATGCTCTGGTCCCCTTTAACCCTGATTATAACTCCGGTAAAAATTAGCCTTAAATTTCTCCTTATCTATAACATGTCAGCGAATGCACCTAAATAAACAGTTCATTTTGATTAAGTTTGCCATGAGGAACACAACATTTCAATGTCTTAAACAACTTCCCCCAAAATTACAGCTGAACATTTCCTTACTTGATATTGGTTCAAGTTAACTCTGGCTTTACCGCCACAATGCTGGCTCAGGTCTTCACTGCTGCTAATAGTATCAATACTGTTAAGGTAACTTACCTTACCGTGGTAACTAGTTGTTGCAAGGTTGACACAAAACTGGAGTAAACCCTGGGGCAGGATGATGTACCATCGTGTAGTAATGTCGTTTATCCCACAGAGAGGGCAGAAAAGGCGCTAACCTCTGAGTGTAACTGCCCAGTCATGGCTCAGTCTGAAGCTGCTGATTGGATTCTGTCTGTGACACATGCATGTATCTCTCTCAGTCTCATTTTATATTAGCAGGTTACTGTGCAATAAACTGAATATTTTGGGACCACTCATGAGGTGCATGAAAAGAAAATCTGTATGATGAAATCTAAATCCAGTTATTCAGTTTACAGTTCAGACGCAGTTGATACACACAGAATAATAAAACAATACAATGTGCATTTCCTTTTCTGAAAAAACAAACAAACGAAAACTGAAACTATTATTTGAAATAGTTCCTGATTAAATTTCAGTCAACCTGGGAAATACATTTAAATGTACATTTCAGCAATATTTATAATTCAGACAGAAATTATTTTTATGGTATGAGTGTGACATTTTCATAGTAATTTTACAGAAAAGAAAGATTGTCACAGTAAAAATGTGTGATTTCAACATATTTTGACAGTTATATCTTGGTTCTTGATTTATGGTGATTAAATGTTTCTGTGACGGAGATACACCCTTTTAAACTTTACGGTCTATTACTGTTGCCATTTCACAGTTTTCCATTGTTATTTTTACAGACTTTTTTTGCAGTGCAGGAAAAAGATTTTGACAGTAAAAATGTGTGATTTCAACATATTATCAAAGTGGAAATTACAGTTATGTATTGTTTTTGGATTTATGGTAATCACATGTTTCTGCCACAGAGATCCACCCTTTTCAATTTCACGGTCTATTACTGTTGCCATTTGTCAGTTTTCCACTGTATTTTTTACAAACTTTTTTTTCAGTGCAGGAAAAAGATTTTCACTGTCATTTCAACACATTATCACAGTGGAAATTACAGTTATGTATTGTTTTTTGATTTACGCTAATCACATGTTTCTGCTACAGAAATACACCCTTTTTGTTTCTCCGGTCTATTACTGTTGCCATTTCACAGTTTTCCACTGTCATTTTTACGTACTTTTTTTACAGTGTAGGTAAAAGAAACTGCAGTGTCAAAATGTTTATATGAACGGCAAGTGTGTAAGCCCACTGATAGGTTCAGATCATTTTAATAACTCAAGAGAACAAACACACAACTCTTTTTGAACTTGCGCAAGGAGGAGAGATCCATTCCTTGAACTCAGCTCGCAGCTGAGCGGAAGTTATCTGTCCCAAAGGACGGCTTCCTGCGCAGCGCTTTTATTTGGACTTTCACAATAAGATCACGTGGGTTACACCAAACGCAGTTTACAGCATGTAATAAACTACATTCTTGGCTTTTTCCTTACCATATATGGTAGTAAGGAATCTGTAGAATGTGGATGTAACATGGCGTATATCAGAGGTGGGAAATAACGAAGTACAAATACTTCGTTACTGTACTTAAGTAGATTTTTCAGGTATCTGTACTTTACTTGAGTATTTATTTTTCTGACTACTTTTTACTTTTACTCCCTACATTTTTACACAAGTATCTGTACTTTCTACTTCTTACATTTTCAAAACAGACTCGTTACTTTTTAACACGTCAGAGAGAAGTTTGCGTTTCCGGTCAGTGCGCCCTCAAACATGAAACAATCTGAGCCTAAACGGAGGAATAATAACATATAAGAGACAATCATACTGGCGTATCTTCCATCACCAGGGCTTATCGGGTACAAAGGGATTAAATATGCAAACCCATATAATTAATGTGTCATTTATAGCGCTATAATCAGGGCTTAGAGCGGGCCGGACGGAGTCCTTAAGTTGTACTCGCGGGACATAAACAGCTTAGCTAGCGCTATTGAAGAGGAGCGAGCATGAAGGGAGTAACGTGTGGCAGATAATTTTAAGTGCAATGTTTCTGAATGCTCAACAAATATCAGCAAACACACAAAGTGTGTGCATTTTGTCACACAGTGTGTCTGCTAGCTAAAAGAAGAGCTGTTGTATTTCCAGAGAGAGCAAAGTTTACTCAGAGATGGAGAAAGATGTCAGAAAGAAGACGAGAGGAAGAAAAGATGTTAGATTTAAAGGTAAGGAGTGCAAAACAAACTGAAGTATGCTGACTTTGTGTAATTCAAAGATTCTATGAAAATACTGTAGTTTAGTACGTAATAAACAGGTTAGCTTGTTGTACTGTATTTACAGTAAAGCTCTGTGTTGGTGCACAGAGGCTGTGTTCATGGTCAGAGTTACAGGTTACATCAGTGCAGCAGAGATGAGTTTGAAACAAAGCTGTTGATGCTGAGATTCATTCACTGAATCCAACATTTGTACAGCCTGTATGCTGTCAGTGTAGGGGATGGAGATCAGCTCAGATAGCTGTGAAATACTGGGTTACATCTTTGTGAATTCAGTTCATCCACACAGAGCAGTAAACCTCAGAGTAGCAGCAGCAGGTCAGCTGATCACAGCCTGCACACCAACATCATTTTACTCACAATAGAAAGTTGTGATTCTTCTCCCCATGCAGAGCCACTACAGCTGGTCTTAGGGTTCCTCCACCTTCTGAATCCCACTGTAACCCCTGAGTATCCTCATGTTTGTGTTTAGGTGGAGGCACAGTCATCCTCCACTGTGGAGGACACAGAGAATAGAGCTGTGTTTAAATTCCCTTTCACAGTTTGTGTCCTACGTAACAGATTCAAGCTGAGTGCATTCATTAGAATTCAAATTTAGATTGGAATAACGTTTGTATTCTCATGTATTATTTTATATTATTACAATAATATATAATGAGGTTCGGTTAGCTTTACACAAAAATAGCTGGTAGAAACATCCTCCAAAGAGCTACTTTTATTTTCTTACTTTGAGTAAATTTCAGAGCCTGTACTTTTTTACTTTTACTTAAGTAAAGAAATTGAACCAGTACTTCGACTTTAACCAAAGTATTTTTTAACACAAGTACTTGTACTTCTACTTAAGTACAGAATGTCAGTACTTTTGCCACCTCTGGCATATATGAGACACGTATCCCATGTGTGTATTCTCTGCAGGCTATTTTCAGCCTGCAGGTAACTACAACTTCCTTTGTAAAACATGTCACCACGTGTTTCCATTTCAAACAACAGTATCATATGTACATAAAACAACTTATAGAAAATATACAAACAGAAGGTATGATAACAAACAGAATGGAATTTATACCATAACTCCAACACCCGCAACCGTAAACAACAGCGCAAGTGGAAGTAAAATACCGGCTTCCACTATGAATTAGGGGTAATGGAACGAAGTCAGGAATACTGTGGATAGAGGATTTCATTCAGTGGCGGTCCTAGCCTGTTTGGCGCCCTGGGCGAGCATCCCTGCCGGCGCCCTACCACCCCCACCCCAACCCCCCATAGCAATCGCGCAGCAGCGCCTACCGCACTACTCCACTTGGGGGGTAATGAGCACCTGCTGTGTGGTGCATGTAGCTTTCTGCCATGGTCTGACAGACAGCTTTTAACTGAAGGTCTCCCCATCATCACAGGCACACTCAGAATTTCTTTTAAATTTTATTTGAAAAAACATGGAAGAAACTGAAATATTACACAGCTTCTGCTTACCTTCATCTTTGCTTATTTCTCCTGTTGTTCTTTTCTCTTTTTCCTAAACTGCACACCTGATGGCTTTGACCTTTTCTTTTCCATCTGCCGTAATTTGCACTGAAGCTGAATAGGTTATAACCACCGCCCATCCACAGGGTTGTCAGATCTGACTGACAGTTGCCAGCCCAACACAACAAAACCTCCATTGAAACTCATGTTAATAGCACCAGGTGTGATATATATTTAACTAGAAGCACTCAGAGAGCGCAAACCTCCGCCAAGGCCATAGGGTCAATGACGCTGTAATACGTGTATCTAAATACTTTGAAATAATCTTTCATCTTTCCCAGACAACAATAACCCCCTATCCCGCAATAGTGTGTTACCTCGACCAGATCGCGGCTCCTAACCGTAGTAGGGAGACCTCTGGTCTCTACTTCGCTTGGCTCGTGGCTGGTAACTAACTTGCTCATCCATGTGGGTCACCTTTAGCAAGGCGGAGAAATGCAGCAAGTCGAAGGATTTTAGCAACAGAACTTTTATTCCTTTTTCCACCGCCACCGAACACACTTTTTCCCTCGCGCTCATCTCCCACGCTAGCCCGCATACACACACACGGGGCAGAGAAAAGTGGGTGGTGTCTCTTAAAGGGGAAGGCTCTGCCTGTATCCCGCAATACTGAAGAATCCTTAAAAAAATTCCTGGATCCAGATCGTGATTTGGATCGCCACCAAAATTTAATCACTTCTTCCTCTTGTCATTTCCAACCGCTCCACAAAATTTCAGTGACATCCGTTCATAACTTTTGGAGTAATTCTGCTGACAAACAGACAGACAAACAGACAAACAAACAACGCAACCGAAAACATAACCTCCTTGGCGGAGGTAAATATACAGAGCTTTGGGTGAGTTGCCTTTATTTATAATTCAGCAGTTACTGTTGGCTGTAACCAGGCCAAAACTGTACAGGCATGAATGAATGAACCCGGCTGACTGTCTCACTCTCACGCCATCACTGCTTCACTTGACTCGCACCCCAGGCTGAGAGGAGAAGGGGGCGGGGCAGCGCTGTGTGTGTGTGACGATCTAGTGAAGCAGTGACAGCGAGACAGAGAATCCCCCGCCTGCCCCTTTCCTTCTGTTACAACCTGTCTGACCATTGCAGAAAGCTACATGCAATACACAGCAGGCAGAGGGCGCCCATTACCCCACAAGTGGAGTAGTGCGGTAGGCGCTGCTGCGGCGATCGCACTACTCCACTTGTGGGGTAATGGGCGCCCATTACCCCACAAGTGGAGTAGTGCGGTAGGCGCTGCTGCGGCGATCGCAATGCATTGGGGGAAGGGGGGCGGTCATGCCGCCCTAGATGAAATGCCGCCCTGGGCGGCTGCCCATGTCGCCCATATCAGAAACCGCCACTGATTTCATTATAGCCGCGTTTCCATTAGTATCTACTCAGCGCGGCTTAACTCGACTCGGCACGGTTTGAAGGTGTTTCCATTAGTACCAGGTACTTTTTTAGTACTCACTCAGCCAGGGTTCCAAGCGATCCAAGGCGATCCGAAAATGTGACATGGAAGAACAGCATGCCAGGGGGTGTCGTCACTAGTTGAGTCATGAGAGCGACTCCTTCACCAGAATCAACCACACCATTTTTAAAGCCCGACAGCAAGAAAATAGAGGCACGCAAAGCACTGTTTGAATGCCCAGGCCATCAGTTTGCAGTGGTAGTTTTGCAACATGAGAGCCATCTGAAATGTGCACACAGCATACATATTATAACCCTATACTGCTGCCAATCACCGCTGAAGCACCCATTACCTGCCCCTACTAGCCGTGAACAGCTGGTTAGCACAGCTGATCATAGGAACTTTGAATTACCGTAATTACGCAACTGTTTGTCCTATCATAAATATTCAAATGGTTTCTGAAAGCCATTCTGAAAAAATATAAAGTTCTTTTTCTTCACTGTAAATTGTCCCAAACCTGGTGTTCTTTCACCAGTAGCTGCCATGACTAAACATGCCGCTGAATGCTATTGCGCATGTATGAAGCTCGCCAGAGATAGATGGACAGGAAGACATCTCACTTCGTTTAAAAAAAAAAAATCATCAGTAATAAAAAACGACTATTAACAACAATTAAATTCGTCATCAACTATGTTTATTGTCGATTATTGTGGACAATATCGACTAATCGTTGCAGCCCTAATAGACAGTGGTTGCAAAGGATTGTTTTTAACACAGTTTCAGTGAACAATTAAGGAACTGTTTGTTCGCCTGGCAGGAGAAAAGATATGGCAAGAGATAAGATGTAGAACAAAAAAACAGCACAGCCTACAAGCTACAAGACTACCCCACAGTACTGGCAGCTCCACATATTTTTGAGCATGTCCATACCTGTCCATACCTATTCTCAAGAGCTTGAAAAAAAAAAAGTCAACTGGATTTTTTTAAGTTTCACCTGTCATCCAAGAGAATTCCCTCAGTTTTAAATACAAAAGGTGGAAAGTCCCAGGTATTTAAACCCTAGTAGGGGTTGTCCCCTTTGTGGGTGGTCATTGACCCACTATTGATCATGTGCATCATCACATGACCCAAGGTGTAAAATCAGGCATGGGTACCACCTGGGGTTTCACATGAAACTACTGAGGCCGCTTTTCCACCGACAGGGTTCTGGTGCTGGTGCCAGTATTTGAACCATTCAGCGGTTATTCCACTGCAAACGTACTCGGTGCTCAGCCAAAAATGGGTTCAACTCCGGCACCACAAGCTAGGTGGTCTCTAACCAAGAACTCGTGATGAAAGCAGCAGAAGGGCATGACTCTGCCATCTCAACATAAAGTTTTCTACTGTATTGCATGTGTAATACATGAGAAAAGCAAAGCGATTTTCATGGCTGTGAATTAGGTTGGGCTCTTAGGCTGAATTTGCTGCTTTGTATCAGTTCATATCACAGATAAAAGGACTTACTCGTAATTGCTGTTTGTGTTTACCTCTGTGTTGTACACATATGCTGCAGTAGTTTTGTTTGGACCGTAAACTGTGTTCACAGCAGGGTTATAATAGTTTTGGATTTTACATTATAGTTTAGTTTTAGTTTGTTTTTACTTTTTTTTTTCTCTGATTCAGTTAGATTTCAGAGTGGTTTTGTTCGTTTTTATTAGTTTTTATTTTTGGTTTCATGCTTAGTTTTAATTAGTTTTAGTTAGTTTCAGTATTAGTTTTAGTATTTTCATACTTAATCAGGTTCAAGATTCAAGGCACAAAAGTGACTACTGTGTAATGAAAACTCGACAAAAGATATCATTTAAAGAAATATATTCAACAAACAACTGTTCACAATACAGCAGCATTACGTGTTAAATGTGTGTAATATTAAGGAGACACATGAACATCAACAGGGAGAAACAAAGAAAAATATGAACTCCAAAACTCAATAAATTCTACAATAAACTCCACAATAAACTTCAGCGTCAGTGCAGTAGATTAACAACACCTACATGTGGTGTTTGACAAAACCAAACTCTTTGAAGGGGTCAAAGCTCAAATCCAGCTGCATCCTGATGTTCTCCACCACCTGATGCTGCTTCTGTTTTGGAGCTAGCTTGGTTAGACGCTCGATAATTAGACTTGCTGGGTCTTTGCGGCCTCTGTACACAACCTACGTAAGTGGCCGACCACATGTCCGCATTTATGCAAATGATTAATTTCCAACTATATTAAATAAGACATTAATGTTGACTAAAACTATCCAGTTATGATGCTTAACTTTAATTTCAGGAGTTTGCTTATCACAGGAGCACTTCTGCCCTTCGTTGGTCTGTGTAGTATGACTGGTGAGAAAATAAACAAAATTTTGAAGTTTAACCTTATGTATACTGATTCATTCATCAACCAAACTTAAATTATTATTTCTCATGTTAATTACTGAAATGTGATTAAAATGCAATTAATTTTGATTAATTAATTACAAAGCTTCTAATTAATTCGATTAATTATTTTAATCGATTTCCACCCCTAGTTCAAATACCTGTCTGGCGTTATTAAACAAGGTTTGATTCATTTAGTAGTTTAGTCATTTATGCCACGTATACACTTGCCAGCAGGGGGCAGAATGAGCTGTTGATGATGTTTTGGGGTCGAGAGTGTGGGTGGGCAGAAGAGGTTTATGCCCCTGAACTTGTCGTGTCCAGCTTGCTTCTTGCGGTGTGAAGTAATAAACTAAATGTTCTCTACACCTAACGTCATCGCCATACATACAAAAAACAAAAAAATGCAAAAATTTAATTTATGTGGAAAAAACAAAACAGAAATAAAACATGGCTACCAGGGTTATACTAGTTTTGGATTTTACATTATAGTTTAGTTTTAGTTAGTTTTTACTTTTTTTCTTTAATTCAGTTAGTTTTAATTAGTTTTCAGAGTGTTTTTCCTCGTTTTTATTAGTTTTTATTTTTGGTTTCATGCTTAGTTTCAGTTAGTTTCAGTATTAGTTTTAGTATTTTCATACCTAATCAGGTGCAAGATTCAAGGCGCAAAAGTGACTATTGTGTAATGAAAACTTGACAAAAGATACCGTTTAAAGAAAGGGGTCAAAGCTCAAATCCAGCTGCATCCTGATGTTCTCACCACCTGATGCTGCTTCTGTTTTGGAGCTAGCTTGGTTAGATGGTCGCTAATTAAACTTGCAGGGTCTTTGCGGCCTCTGTACACAACCTACGGAAGTTGCCGACCTCATGTCCACATTTATGCTTGTGTAGCTGGATTGTGTGTGTTAATTACCTTGTGGTTGTGTGCAGGTGTTTGTACTCAAAGAACCTCCATACGGGACTCTGCCGCTTTCTCGGCAGACCGCAGCCATTACTTTGTGTACCAGCGCGGTGAGCGCACGCATTCAAACAGTTGTCCTATGGTGCTCCCAGCTTAATTTTGGAGAGCGGAAAAAATGATTTCATATCAATCCACAAGGCTTAAAAAAAAAAAAAAAAACAAGTAAATGAAAGTCAGGTTATCGATAATTTCAGTTAGTTTTAGTTAGTTTTGTAAACTCACAATTCAGTTTTAATTAGTTATCGTTTTTTCCTTTTAATTATAGTCTATTTATTTCAGTTAACGACAATGTTTTTTCAATTTCAGTTTTCGTTATTTCATTCGTTTTCGTTAACTATAATAACCCTGATGGCTACACAAACCAACAATTTTGTTAGGTTGTGTTTGCGTGAGTTAGCATGAATGTCTGTCTATGTCATGAAATGTATACTTACTAATGAGGGTGGAAAGCCACAGCTCCGCCCACCAGAAGCCAGAGCCAGATAGGGAAAGACTCGGGAACCCGCAGTCCATCAAGAGCATTGAAGACCTGTGGCCACACATTCCAACAAGAACTGCACACCCACCAGCAGCAGAAGGAAGAGGGAGGCCCCAGGTGGAGGACTTTATTTCTAATTTTTCATTCTGTATTTAGTGGTCACTCAAAATTCTGTTGCACATAAAATTTTGGTGACTGTTAAGTTATATAAATGTGACATACATACATTGAACATGATGTGAAACAAACGCAAACAGAGAACATAATATAACATTTGGAGGGGGATGATAAAATTAACACAATATATGCACATAATATATACAAAAATCAAAGGCACTGGGATTTATGATACACTATCAGTCAAAGGTTTTGACACCTATAGTCCAAATGTTTGACTGGTACTGTATATGTTGTTTAAAAACATGGATGTTAATAATTGCTCTAAGTATGACGTTTCATTCAGATTGGCCTGTTAAAGAGAATAAATAAATAGTAAGATGTGGAAAATAAATCTGCTCATTCTGAGAAAAATATGGAATTACTTGGTTATTTGTAGTTCCTAGGGTATTTAAGAGTAGAATGGGCATCAGAGCCTTCAGCTTTCAAGCCCCTCTTCTTTGGAAGTGTGTAGCTATTTCCCTCGTTGCCAGGTTTCAAAAACTTTCCCTTGATATCATATGTATGCAACACAAACAAACAGTCGCTCCATCCACTCACTCTGGATTCTATCATCAGCCATCAAACAGAAATGTCTGCACATCATCAGATAGTGGGCAGCTATTTCCCTCCAGGTTTCAAAAATTTTGGTTTGATTCTTGTCTAGCAGTTGCTTTTGTGACTCATCCAGTGACGTCACTCCCTGGTCAATCAGTGGCATTCAGTTTGTTGAAGTCACATTTTCAGCTCGTGCCAGCTCACTTTGCATCCCTGCTGAGTAAGTACTAAAAAAAGTACCTGTTAAGAGGTACTCCCACCTAATGCAAAACCCAAAAACCAAGTGAGTGGAGTCGAACCCAGTAGGTACTAGTGGAAAAGAGACATTAGTTGCCCTGCAATTGGCCTAGGCTGCTGAGAGCTTCCCATGATGCACTAAGCATTTCTCCTTCACTCTAAAACTTTTCACTCTGTTTATAAACCACTCTGTATTTAATCATTAGTTATTATTTAACTCTGGCTCTCTTCCACAGTGTGTCTTTTGTTCTGTCTCCCTCCCCTCACCCCCAACCAGTCACAGCAGATCTCTGCCCGTCCTTCAGCCCCTGGTTCTGTCGGAGGTTTCTTCCTGTTAAAAGGGAGTTTTTCCCATTCCTACTGTCACCAAGTCCTTGTGTAACCAGGCACAATTACACTGTAACTGGCTGGTCCAAATAAACCTCTTCGACTCTGCGTTGTGTAGTAATAATAGACGAAGGCTGCTTATCTTTAAGATGTGATCCGTTTTATTGTCTGGATAAGAACAGAACATATACTGGTCAGGCAGGTTGGCTCAGTACGGGGCAGCTCAAGCACAGCGCTCTCAGGTGCCGTTTACACGAAGCCGTTTTCACTGGAAACGGTGTCGTTTTGATGCATTTCAGCCTTTCGTTTACACGATGGCGTTTCAGAAACGATCCGCGTTTACACGAGGACATGTGAAACGACGAAAACGATGTAGTTCCCATGCCAGGCCACAAGTTGGCGTTGGTTTTCTCTTTGCAAAGTTTGTTTACGCAAGACGCGCATGCGTGGAGTGACACAGTAGGTAGTGCGGCAAATTGTTCATTACTTACAAAACGGCCAATGTGAGAGGTTTTGTGTGGACCGATGATGAGGTTGGATCGCTGCTGCACACAACGCTGAATTACAAAACGGTAAAAACACAGGAAAAGCATAAGAAGCACTCGTGAATCCGCGAGTACTGTTTATCAGTTTGCGCGTGCGCGAAAAACTGGCCGTCGCAACCATAGTGCGCATGTGCGAGTCGAGCGTTTTCAAATCACCCCGGTTTCAAGTGTTTACACGAAAACGCAAGCCGGTGCGTTTCTGAAACGCTCCACTCTGGACCCCGTTTCTGAAACACATCGTTTTCACTCTGTTGTCGTGTAAACAGAAGGCCGAAACGCATCAAAACGACACCGTTTCAAAATGAAAACGGTCTCGTGTAAACGGCACCTCAGGCTCGTCTCTCATGATCTGGCCACATTACAACATTGCCAGAGGCATTTATCCATTAACAAACAAATACAATACGAAAATTATTGTGTACCTGGATAAGAACAGAACATATACTGGTCAGGCAGGTTGGCTCAGTACGGGCCAGCACAAGCACAGCGCTCTACAAAAGGACGGTACATTGTAAAAGCACAGAAGTTCGCTAGCTAGCTTAGCTGGTGCATCATGTCATTATATGATTGTTATAGCACTCCACGACTGCAATAGTCCACTTAAGGTATTCCGTTAGCAGTTAAATCATTTATAGTAGTCATACACTTCATATAATGGCTAGACAGATGTTGATACTTAATAATCATGTCCACTGCTGTGCGCTACAACCCACCTCAGGCTCGACTCTCATGATCTGGCCACATTACAACATTGCCAGAGGCGTTTATCCATTGCCTTTTCAGAGAGGGCGCCATTGAGCCAGTAAACCTCCACATTACAAACTGTGGTTATTATGGCAAGTGGAATCACATACAATATAAATACTGTTACACTTGTGCATAATTGTTGGAGTATTCTCTCAATTATTGTAAGGTCTTTACATTATAGGTCCCCTGAGAGGACTGTTGTTGTAATTTGGCACTATATAAATCAAACTGAATTGAATTACAGGATGAACCATGGCCAGTTTGTAAAAATATGTAATAAAATTGAATTAGGTGTCACAAATTTGGGTAAATACAGTACACAGTTTCTTATATACAACACATCAATACAACCACTTCTTTTTTGTGCTTCATCCAAGTGCTTCCTATCTAACCTTTGCACACATTCACACGCAGTTCAGTATCTTGCCCAAGGATACTTTGGCATGCAGGCCAAAACAGCCAGGTATTGAACCACCAACCTTTTGGTTAGTAGATGGCCTGCTGTACTTCCTGAGTTAAAGTCCCCATTATTATTAAACAGAAAAAGGAAATAGATTTCTTACATACCTACAGACTGATTCACTGATGCACAACAGGCATCATGAGTCAATAAGGAAGTAAAAATGTTTTCTCGCTTACGCAGCAATGTGGTTTACTTTGATACTGGGTCACACTCAGCTCCAGTTAACTCAACGGTCAGAGTCATGGACAGGTTTGCACTATACTTCTCACTCCTGACTGGTATGCTGCGCCTTTACAGTGGTGAGTAACATAATTGTTCATTTTATAAGCAGCATCTCAAATGCTTTGGTACTATTTTTTTTTTTTTTTACTTATGACATCCCTGTTTCAATAACTAAAAAAGATGCACCTGTAAATACGGGCCAAATGTGCAGTACTGTGTACTGTACAGTGAAGACTGCATTAAAGGATAATAGTGGGGAAAGAACACACCAAAACTGTGTGAGATTCATTTTTCCCAGTTTATTATAGATTTGCCTAATGAGTTCATTGTGGTAACTAACTGCAAAGTAAAAGACAAAATAAATGCATTTCTGTGTGAAAAAAAACATGTTAAAAATATGAATATGGAAAAAAATGTGAGAAAACACTTGATGAGACATAATACACAGAAATATGTATTTTAATGCAACTTGCCCTGTGAAGATGTGCTAATATTTTCTATTTTAATAGTTGATTTGTCCCCAAGCAGGTCAGAAAAAATCCTGCTTCTGTCATACAAAGGTGTAAAATATATTTGTTTTAAATTTGAATATGTCGAGGGCTTGGAGCCATAGGGGTGTAACTGACATTTTGATCAAAATTGAGATATATATATATATATATATATATATATATTAGGGGTGGGACTTTAACGCGTTAATTTCGATTAATTAATTACGGGGAAATTAACGCGTTAAAAATTTTAACGCATTTTAATCGCACTTTGCACCGTGGAACGTTTCTCAGTGCACGAGTTCCCGGCATACAGATTATATCGACGCACAATGTCCAAATTAGGGGCCGAATCCTGCGAAGGACCCGGCCCACGTCTTTCGCAGCCCACGAACACCACAAAGGCCGGAAGTGAGCGGCTAGCCTTCATATCAGCTGCCGTCACCTCTGCGTAGCTCATGTCGCCTAGCAACCGTGAGTGCGAAGCACAGCTGTGTAAAAGCAGCTGGTTAAACGGAGAACGAACTTTTTCTCCTTTTTGTGGTTTAATTTTAAGTCTTTAATTCAAAATAAGCTGTTAAAACAAGCATAACACATTTCAACATCAAGGAATACAGCTGAGAGAATGATTAATTTCCAACTATATTAAATAAGACATTAATGTTGAATAAAACTATCCAGTTATGATGCTTAACTTTAATTTCAGGAGTTTGCTTATCACAGGAGCACTGCCACCCTTCGTTGGTCTGTGTAGTAGACTGGTGGGAAAATGAACAAAATTTTGAAGTTTAAGCTTATGTATATTGATTTATTCATCAACTAAACTTAAATTAATATTTCTCATGTCAAATATTGAAATGCGATTAAAATGCGATTAATTTCGATTAATTAATTACAAAGCTTGTAATTAATTCGATTAATTTTTTTAATTGAGTCCCACCCCTAATATATATATATATATATATATATATATATATATATATATATATATATATATATATATATATCAAATTAAAGCTCTATCTACTGTCAAAATTACAGAAGTAAAATATTAATAGAAATAATTTATTCAACAAAAAACAAAAAGACTCAACTCTGAATGCACACAAGGAGACAAGATTATTGTTTATTAAGCCTTGTGTCATAAATTTATAAAAAGAAACATGCTTAAAAAAACTAAAATCAGTATTACGAAGTAAGAGCAAACTATGGTCGTTTTTGCTTTGGCTCTCCTGTAAAGTTGATGAAATGTCACTTATGCCCCTACGGCTCTAAGACCTTGATGTTATCTTTAAACAAATAAGGAAACAATTTTTTTTAAGGAAACACATCCTCATACTCTCATGCACTGAGTCATTATGTTGTCAGTAATATTAATAATAATAATCATCATCATTTTATTTCCTTTCAAACACCCAAGGACACTTTACAGAATTAAAAAAAAAAATAACAACAAAAACAAAACAACAAAAATCACATAAAAGAAATAGAATTCAAATGACCTAAACAGGTGAGTTTTGAGTTGTGCTTTGAAGACAGGGAGAGAGTCAATATTACGCATTTCAGGAGGGAGAAAGTTCCACAGTTGGGGAGCGGAGCGAGAAAAAGCTCTGTTCCCCGTGGTGCTGAGGCGGGCAGGGGGTACAGTTCGTTCACTTCTGAATTCAATTAAAAATTCTCCTAAATACATTCAAAGCCATCTACAACCTGGCTCCTCCCTAACTATCTGATCTTCTTCTCACTGCCTCGTCCTCCTGCTGCCTGCGTTCTTCTTCTTATGTTGTCAGTGGACATCATTGTCATCTGTCAGTCTACTATCTGAAAGTTTTATCATTAATTTGTCATTAAGATGATTTTCTGTCTGAGTTATAATGGGATTACTGAAACTGCAATACACAAAATAATGTTGAAATATTAGCACACAATATTTCTTTTAAAATTAACAACAGCAGCATGCAGACTATGATAAGGCAAGCTTAAATATGTCAAGAGGGCAGGTAAGGCTTCCTAACATTTGCTGTTAATATTAATCTTTTAATATTTTACTTATAGAGACCAAGATCATAGACCAACAACAGATACATAACTATGGTATAAAAACTATTGTAAACAATACATTTATTGATTACTAATTGCTGAAAAACAGATCATCATACAGGTGAGGTGTTGTGTCCTGCCTTGGCATTTTAAGCCTGTTGCACCTCAGTTTCAAAGTTGCCTTTTATTAAAAAAGAAAAAGAAAAAGTCATGGCCAAACAGCTAAATATTACTTTAGCTAAATATAACATTTTCACTAAGTTTTATTCTGGGTTTCGTCACATGCACTCTACTGAAACTTCTCCTCTTAGCATTTCTAATGACATTTTAATGAACAGAGATGCAGGTGAATACTCTGTTCTCGTACTCCTGGATTTAATGGCAGTGTTTGACACAGCATTTTATTGACTGGTTAAGGATATGGGTGGGCACGGCATGTCTTGGAAACATTCTGTGAATGAGATTGTGAGTTAACAATGATCCAAAATGTTTCAGCAGCAGGATGATTTTTGTTGATTCTTTGTTGAGTACAGTGTTTCTCAAACTTTTTCTGCATGTCCCACCTCAGAAGTTGAAAAAGGTTTGAGTCACATTCATCACAGTTTTTATCATTCCTGTCTCTGAAACACAGTGAACAAGTCAGGAGCTATGGCATAATTTTATTTATTTATTTAATAAGAATTTATTTAAAAGAATTTATTGTCATTATATGTCAAACATACAACGAAATTACGTTCCAGAACACCCATCCAAGAAAAAGACAAACAAATCAAACAAACAGGAGACAAGTGTCTGCGGCCTTGCAACCTTGCAGCTGCCGTTTTTAAAAAAGATGGAAACATAGCAAACACAATGGAGTAAGTGACGAGAAAAAAAAGCATCTCATATATTGCCCGTACCAGGAAAATATATGAGGTTAAAAAAAAACCTCCACATAGCGTAGTATAAGCACATATACTGCATGGCAGCGCTAGGGTGGGGAGGAGCGGGAGTGAAGGGTGAAGGGAGCCAGCGGGTTCGGGTTACTGTGGAGCTGACCCAGCTCCCCCCTCAACTAACAGTTCCTGATAAGAGGTGGAAAGTCATCAGCAGTTTGGTCTAGGGATATCAGTTCACACAGTTCAGAAGATGGGACGCTGGGGTGTAGAGCATCCATTTACATAACTTCCAGGAGAAAAATGAGATACCAGCAATCCAAGGCCGTCAGGGAGCCAAATTTCAGATACTACAATTGTTTTGGTACAGGCTGTCCTAACTGATTAATTTGCTGACAGCTTTACATTCATTGTTGGGAACTCTCAATGGCAAAAAATCCAATCATCCAAATTTTCTTGGTTCCTTCCTCGCTGTGCAGAGACAGACAACTTCTCCAAGATTTAATCCATTCTGATTCAGCTCCAATACTGAGTCTGAGTTTGTGCTGCTGTGCCTCCCCTCACAGGCAGCTTTACCAAGGCCTGAACTGCTGCCCGGACTTCCCGAATTTCATGATAAGCCAGGTATCCCCAAGTCCAATCAGGAGAAATCCTGGTATCAGTAAGCCAAATATATATGCATCCTCCACATCCTCAATTGACAGTGCAGCCAGGCACATTATCTTCCCCCCAGGAATCCATAA